>NC_060139.1:946076549-946376798 GCF_021461385.2 Schistocerca piceifrons
GTCTCAAAGCGGGGCCGCGCCGGCACAAGTGGCGAGCAATTAGTGCCGCGTATTTTGGTTCCGCCTCTGTCCGCACTCATTCCTCAGAAACTGCGCACTAAACAAGTGCTCCCTCTCACACCGTTCTCCTTGCAGTTCTAAATCTTCGAGATGCTTACAGTGCAATTTTTTTTTTCATGCCTTCACGGCAATGACTCACCAACAAATTAAGAAAACATGGAACTTCATAAAACTGAACTTTTTCGATGTGAGTACATTCACTCACGATCCGGATTTCACAATCTAAATCCCATCTTCAGGAGCTCAACTGAACACGAGAAAATCGTACCAGCCTTTTTTTTTTAAAAAAAAAAAAAAAGGCCCAGTAATGTGCGCTGAACGGTGTGATTGGAAACAGCTGTGCCTACACCAGCATTGTCTCAGCTCTGTCGTCAGATCGGCCACATATTGCTGCACATTCTGCTTCACAGACCGGGCAAGACTCCGACTGTGTTCTCAGATGAGGCGTGGACGCCCATTTGGCTGGTACGACTTTCTGATGTGCAACTTCTAAGGCTGCAAAGCAAGTACTTGGAAATGGTATTGGTTGCCATGTTGTTCCCAAACTAACTGAAGTATTGGAAGACGGTCACTAGTTTCTTCACGTCGTACCATGTTACTCGCCTGCCCGGTTAGCCGTGCAGTCTAACTCGCGGCTTTCCGGATGCGAAGGAGCGCCTGGTCCCCGGCACGAATCCGTCCGGCGGACTTGTGTCGAGGTCCGGTGAGCCGGCTAGTCTACGGACGGTTTTTAGTCGGTTTTCCATATGCCTCGGCGATTGCGGGCTTGTTCCCCTTATTCCGCCTCAGCTATACGCTGTCGGCGATTGCTGCGCAAACAAGTTCTCCGCGTTCCCGGGGAGGGGGGGGGGGGGAGGGGAGGGGGGGGGGGGTGTCCACCGGGGGCCGAACCTCACGATAACCCTGAAAGAGTGGTTCGGTGTGGGGCGGCGGAGGGGTGGACTGCGGTAGTCGTTGTGGACCACTGCGACTGTGGAGAGGACGGAGCCTCTCTGTCGTTTCTAGGTTCCCGGTTAACATACAATTCCATGTTGCTCAGAGCCTAATGAAGAGATGTATCTATTATAAAGGGACAGTAAGAGTGGAAGATTCAACCAATGTACTCTTCCTTACGAAAAGAAGAAGAAAGCGCAAGGACGAGGTACTACAGGTTCTCAAGTTCACGGAACAGGCAAGTTCATCATTTCAAATGGTGTGATAACAAATGATTTACTCTTATCTTCCTTAACAGGTGTGGAGCCAAAGAACATGGCAAAAGAGTGGGATAGGATAGGAAAGAGCATATTCCCGTCCCAAGATCATCTACATTTCAAATGTAGAGTTGTAATTCGGGATGAGTAGATCTTCATGATACGCCGACATCGCTATACAAATTTAACATAAAATCAATAAGATGGTATATGTATATTATCTTCTAGTACACAGTAACGAAGGCTGTTGTCCAATAGCTACATGAAATTGGAGGGTCAGTCACATGAAAACGTTAAATATTTTTTAAATATTATTTATTGTGCAGAAGTGGTACAAAGCTGCATCACTTTTCAACATAATCTTCCCCATGCTCAATGCAAGTCCTCCAGCGCTTACAAAGTGCATAAATTCCTTTAGAAAAAAATTCTTTTGGTAGTCCGCGCAACCACTCATGCACCGCATGGCACACCTCTTCATCAGAACGGAACTTCTTTCCTCCCACTGCGTCTTGACTGGTTCAAGCATATGGAAATCACTTGGGGCAACGTCTGGTGAGTATGGTGGATGAGGAAGACACTCAAAATGTAGGTCTGTGATTGTTGCAACTGTTGTACGGGCAGTGTGGGGCCTTGCATTGTCATGTTGCAAAAGGACACCTGCTGACAGCAATCCACGTCGTTTTGATTTGATTGCAGGCCGCAGATGATTTTTTAGGAGATCTGTGTATGATGCACTGGTGACAGAGGTCCCTCTAGGCATGTAATGCTCCAAAATGACCCCTTTTTCATCCCAAAAAAGAATCAGCATAACCTTCCCTGCTGATGGTTCTGCTCGAAACTTCTTTGGCTTTGGTGATCAGGAATTCCTTGCTCGCTCTCTTCGTTTCCGATTGGTGAAAGTGAACCCACGTTTCGTCCCCAGTAACGATTCTTGCAAGAAAGCCATCACCTTCTCGTTCACACCGCCGAAGAAGTTCTTCACAAGCATCAACACGTCGTTCTCTCATTTCAGGAGTCAGCTGCCTTGGCACCCATCTTGCAGACACTTTATGAAACTGGAGCACATCACGCACAATGTGGTGTGCTGACCCATGACTAATATGTAAACATGCTGCAATGTCATTCAGTGTCACCTGGCGGTTTTCCTCCACTATGGCTTCAACTGCTGCAATGTTCTGTGGAGTCACAATTAGTTGTGCCCGACCTGGACGAGGAGCATCTTCCACCGAAGTCACACCATTTGCGAACTTCCTACTCCATTCGTAGACTTGCTTCTGTGACAGACATGCATCACCGTACTGAACCTTCATTCGTCGATGAATTTCAATAGGTTTCACACCTTCACTACGCAAAAACCGAATAACAGAACGCTGTTCTTCCCTGGTGCAAGTCGCAAGTGGGGCGGCCATCTTTATACTGATATTGCGACGGTATGTGTGCATGTGCATGTGCACTATGCTGCCACCTACAGGCCATTCTGCACGCTGTTTGTAGCACGCTCACCAACTTACAGGATAACGGCGCATAATACTCCAAAGCCCTGTCTGAAAAACATGTTTCTCTGTGACAGTTTCAGGCGCGGCAGCTCAAGTAGTCAGTGTGAGGATAGTTTCAGGTAACCGATGGTAGCGAGAAATTACAGTTTGCTTTGAGCCCTGAAGATGGATTTTTTCCCTGTCTTGAGTTTTCTCGTAGAGGTTAGCTTTAATCGCCGTGAACAAAGCGACCGTTATTCTAGTTCTGCCGCAGATTGTTGATCGCCGCTTCCTCGAAAACGCTGCACATCACGAGCTCGTGATTACCTTAAGACACGAGTTTAATTTCAGGGCTATAAGGCGCGTCGTCTGCCGCCGTTCTGTCACTGATCACTTAAAATCAGCTTCGACAGAGCATTTAGCATTTTGACATACCTCGCGGCGGCCCCGTCACACTTTGCTCCGCGTTACACATTAACAGCAATTGTGAAGTGATCCGCCGTGTTTGTGGGTGGAGCACGCGAGTGTCCCCGGGCATAGGAGGGGCAGATGTTCTGAAGCAGCCCTTGTGTCTGAAATCTAAGGTGGTAATCCTCGTTTCCCACGTGACTGCAGGCTACGAAAATCTTGCCGCAGCATTGAACACAAATGGGAATATAGGCAGCTACGTGTGCAACTACAACGAACAGCCCTTCACTCATCTACATCTACATCCATACTCCGCAAGCCAACTGACGGTGTGTGGCGGAGGGTATCTTGAGTATCTCTATCGGTTCTCCCTTCTATTCCAGACTCGTATTGTTCGTGGAAAAAGATTGTCGGTATGCTCCGTATGGGCTCTTAATCTCTCTGATTTTATCCTCATGGTCTCTTCGCGAGATTTACGTAGGAGGGAGCAATATACTGCTTGACTCCTCGGTGAAGGTATGTTCTCGAAACTTCAACAAAAGCCCGTAACGGCTTCTGAGCGTCTCTCTTGCACAGTTTTCCAATGGCGTTTATCTATCATCTCCGTAACGCTTTCGCGATTACTAAATGATCCTGTAACGAAGCGCGCTGCTCTCCGTTGGGTCTTCTCTCTCTCTTCTATCAACCCTGTCTGGTACGGATCCCACACTGGTGAGCAATATTCAAGCAGTGGGCGAACAATTGTACTGTAACCTACTTCCTTTGTTTTCGGATTGCATTTCCTTGGGATTCTTCCAATGAATCTCAGTCTGGCATCTGCTTTACCGACGATCAACTTTATATGATCATTCCATTTTAAATCACTCCTAATTCCTACTCCCAGATAATTGATGGAATTAATTGCTTCCAGTCGCTGACCTGCTACAATGTAGCTAAATGATAAAGGATCTTTCTTTCTATGTATTCGCAGCACATTACACTTGTCTACATTGAGATTCAATTGCTATTCCCTGCACCATGTGAAAATTCGTTGCAGATCCTCCTTCATTTCAGTACAATTTTCCATTGTTACTACCTCTCGATATACCACAGCATCATCCGCAAAAAGCCTCAGTGAACTTCCGATGTTATCCACAAGGTCATTTATGTATATTGTGAATAGCAACGGTCCTACGACACTCCCCTGCGGCACACCTGAAATCACTCTTACTTCGGAAGACTTCTCTCCATTGAGAATGACATGCTGCGTTCTGTTATCTAGGAACTCTTGAATCCAATCACACAATTGGTCTGATAGTCCATATGCTCTTACTTTGTTCATTAAACGACTGTGGGGAACTGTATCGAACGGCTTGCGGAAGTCAAGAAACATGGCATCTACCTGGGAACCCGTGTCTATGGCCCTCTGAGTCTTGTGGACGAATAGCGCGAGCTGGGATTCACACGATCGCCTTTTTCGGAACCCATGCTGATTCCTACAGAGTAGATTTCTAGTCTCCAGAAAAGTCATTATACTCGAACATAACGTATTCGTCCTCCTTCTCTCGAGTCTAGGCTGAGACGGCGGGGGTGTGGTTAACTAAAGGAGGCGCCATACGGTGTAGCGGCGTGTCACGTGCACCAGTGGGAACGCAACACGTGGTCGCTGAGTATTGATAAGGAGTGACGCACGCACCCAAGCTGTCTCGCCCGCCGCTATTGCGGCAGGTCGCGTCGGTTCCCACGGTGCAGACCTCTCCGTGCTCTTCCCTTAATCTTCCCTCCCTCCCTGCCCCTTCCCACAGTCCCGCCTAACCGCGGTGACCTCCACGTGACCCCGACACGGCACTCCCTACAGTCGATGGTGCTTTCGCCGGGTCCGCCACGAGAAGAAGGACAAGACCAGGCACTGCACGTGAGAAACGATCCCGTTTCATTTTGCTGTCTCTTTTTTTCCTCAGTCGCGGGCGAATGTGTCACGACGGAGAAGGGTGGCCCAACCCCGCAAGGGGGCTATACACAGGAGCTCAACGGTGTATCTAACGGGGCGGACCCGCACTGCTTTGTTCGTGGAATAAAAGCGACTGTAGATTTATTACAAGCTTTCACCTAGAGCTACTGTACGTTCAAACCCTCTCGGAAAAGAGAAGATTAATGGAAGATGTCTCTGTATACGATGCAAGCGACTCGATGCGGTCTGAAAAGATCCATCCAATTAACACGGTAGTATGTAGGTCAGCGCCTCTGGCACACGGAGAATAGCGAGTGTGGAAAGCGACGTGCAGGGAGTATTTGCACGGTGCATCGGTCCAGCTCGGATTAATTCTCGTCAACTCGGGTGACATAGTGAAGACGCCGTGGGTACGCTGCCGAGTGCTTTGATAGGTGACTTAATTCAACACAAGTGGATGAGCGCAAGACATAAGAACGTAGGCTTCCGCGGCCGGTGTCATAGCGATTAAAATTCTTCTGGGTATTATGCCGGGTCATTGCTAAAAACTAACAACAACAATAATAAACAAAACGACGTTTCGCCCTTCCTCAGGGCCGTTGCAATTTGGCCGAAACGTCGGTTTTAGTTTATTATTATTATTGTTGTTGTTGTCAGTTTTTAGCAATGACGCGGCATATACCCAGAAGAATTTTAATCACCAAAGCGCAAGACAATTACTAGAATAATGGAACAATCTGCTCCGAAAAATGCAAGATTTCCGAAAGACCATTTAAAAGGAAGGGGGAACTTCTTTATTAGTGGTGACGATAAAACCGACTATCTAATCCGCGGTGCGGTAATTATGTGTAAGAAAATCGTCTACTGAAAGACACTGCAGCAAATTGCATTCAGAAAAGTACAGTGAACTCACAGGGGATGCCAGAGCGGAAGAATTAAGGGCGTCAGATAGAATTCTGTACCCACAAATTAGGTTGTGCCACTACTTTGGCGTGGTTATATTGATTACAGGAACAGCTAAACAAACTGAAGTTCGTTTACACTCCTCTCAAATGTGTATTCGTTTTCGCTTGTATTGTCCCTAACACAATTTTTTTCTCTACTTTAGGGCGCAGAAGGTGATGAACGATGCGGAAGGACTCTTAGAGCTAGTTATTAAGTTACTCTACGTTTAGCAAAGAGCTCGGAAGCCGCTTACGGAAGCTCCATTAGCAAAGAATATTTTGTTGGACGCAGTAGAGACAACGAATCCCACTTCAGCTCTCGCATACAACAGAATACCATAGTTCACAGTGACAATCTCTTGGCGAAACAGCGACAATGTTGGGAATTTGTACGAACGATTGGCAGCCAAAATTGATAACCTCCTAGTGTACTCCATTGCACTTGGAATGTCCACAGATATTACCGACACGGCAGTTTTTTTTTTTTTTTTTGTGGGTTGAACGATGACGCACATGTAAAGGAATGTAGTTATCGTCTCTTTTACACCGGTAATCTTGTCCCATAAACTAAGCTCTCCACCCACTGCACATAAACATTTGGCAATGACTAAGAAAACAGAGGTGAAGTTTTGGATAGGCGGAGCGTGCGAGACAAGCGTAAGGAAATAGAGAGAGCGCTATTGCAGAGAATCGATTCAAATGGTTCAAATGGCTCTGAGCACTATGGGACTTAACATCTGTGGTCATCAGTCCCCTAGAACTTAGAACTACTTAAACCTAACTAACCTAAGGACATCACACACGTCCATGCCCGAGGCAGGATTCGAACCTGCGACCGCAGCAGTCCCGCGGTTCCGGACTGAGCGCCTAGAACCGCTAGACCACCGCGGCCGGCGCAGAGAATCGAGGAGTGGACGTTTGACCGTCGTCAACGTAGCGGCTAATCCGTCTTCTGCACTCTGCATTACGCGATGCGCTGGTGCAAGCACCCTGAGAGGCCCTGACGTAAGCAATGTGAACACGGAACTGAAGATCCCAAAGCGGCACCGGGAAGATGATAATTTTAAGACGGACGTGATCATTGCGCTATGTACTCCTCTACGTTTGCTATCACGTCACTGGATTTTCCTTCCTACAGAATGTAAGCCGCACCCCGTCGGGCGCAGTCGCCCATTTACACGTTCATTACAGCGCGCACTAAAGCGAACGGGAAAAGTCCCGGACATGGGTACCAACGCCACAAAGCGCACACTACAGCTGCAGGACAGGTAACAAGCTATCGTGGTGAGGACGGCTAACAGAAATTAGCCAAATCTTGCTTTCTCTGCGGCCGCTGAAATATATTATGTGGTAGACAGCCATGTCGAAAGAAGAAACCTGTCATTATGGGTGGAGAACCAGACGTGAGCAAATCAGTAACATCTCTGCGACTGCGATCCATCACGCAGTGAAAGATTACAAGTGAACGGACAGGGAGAGAAAGGCCGCATCACACACACACACACACACACACACACACACACACACACACACACACACACACACACACACAACTCGCATTTATACACGGGAACTCAAGCAGTGCTCGTAAGTGGCTGAACATTAAAGATGTATTCCTTCGCAACGCTCAGAAATTGTTTTCATCTATGGATTTATTAAAATTTTTCAGTGACTAAGTTTTGTTATTTAACAGGTATCTCTCTATTGGTTCGGAGCATATCCTTTTCGTGTGTTTCATACATGGTCACTTAAACTGACAACGAAATTTGATCTTCACGTAATATTTTAGCACTTCACGTAACCGCCCTCTTGGAGTGGGAACGCTGCTTGCTAAGTCACGCCGAAACCGACTTGTATTTTTCTTTTGCAACCTCCATTTGAATGGCGGCCGTTTTACACACCACGGGGAACCGAAAATGAAATCGTCGCTGTTGCCCCACAACGCGAAGTGAAGCTGGTCACAGCGATCCAGTGGTTAAGCTGGTAGAAACGATGAATCGCCACGGAGTATCTAGTGGAAGACTAACTTGTTAGGTATAGAATAGGAGCGTCATGCGTTCAAAACTGGTGCCAGAGACATGTGACATTATTAATTGTCTGAAAATTACTTCGAGCACATAGTCTTAGAACAAACTCGGAAAGGTAACGTCTTAGACCTCGTGGCAGCACACTTCAGCAAAAAAAAAAAAAAAAAAAAAAAAAAAAAAAAAAAAAAAAAAAAAAGTAGTTCAAATGGCTCTGAGCACTATGGGACTTAACTGCTGCAGTCATTAGTCCCTAGAACTTAGAACTACTTAAACCTAACTAACCTAAGGACATGACACACACATCCATGCCCGAGGTAGGATTCGAACCTGCGACCGTAGCGAGACTTGGAGCATGTCGAATAAATTAACCTAGAGGACGGTATCAGTGACTATAAGGCTGTGGTAGTATTACATTTTTGCTTAACAAAAGTGCCAGGATACAAATTGCTGAGTATCTGGATAGTCAACATTCAAATTCGGCGCTGAGAACGAAGACGTGGAGCAGAAATGGAAATAAATCGAAAGCATCCTTCAATATGCCTTGGACAAATATGTTTCGAACAAGGTCTTAAGGGACTGAAACGACCAACCGCGGTTTAATAGCCGTATAGGAAAACTGCTACTTAGGCAACGAGAGTACCACAGATCTAAGCGAAGTAAAAAACTGACAGAAAAAGCTGGACGAAGAGAAAGTAAACGTAAAAAGAGATTTTGCCAACCGAACTAACTGAAAACCCTAAGACGTTTTCGTCTTTAAAAAAATTAATAAAGGCTCCAAATCACCTATTCAGGCACCCAGTGACTATACTGGCACCGAAACGGAAGGTGACAGATCGCCGAAATACCGTATTCGGTTTTCCAAATCTGTTTCACCGCGGAAGACAGTAAGCCAGTTCCTCCTTTCAATCATCGTACGAACAGGGAAATGGCAAATGTGGAGAAAAATGATGGCGGAACAGAAATTCAAATACAATCGCTTAGTACTGGTTCAAATGTGTGTGAATTCCTAAGGGACCAAACTGCTGAGATCATCGGTCCCTAGACATACACACTATTTAAACTAACTTATGCTAAGAACAACACAGACACTGATGCCCGAGGAGGGACTCGAACCTCTGGCGGGAGTCGCCGCGCAATCCGTGACATGGCGCCTCAAACCGTGCGGCCACTCAGCGCGGCGCTTAGTACTGGAAAACGGCGTTCATTCCCATTTTCTAGATGGGTCGTAGGACAGCCTATGTAGCTGCCGTCAGTCTGTTGTAGAATTATGGAACATGCTTTGATTTTTTACGCTTTTGGAAAACGAAAATCATTTCTACAGATATCTATATGGATTGTGCAGAAAGAGGTCTTGCCAAACTCAGGTCGTTCTGTTCCTCCACGTGATATACAGTGCTGTAGGCATCGAGTGCTCAGGCTGATGGCGTGCTCCTTGACGCGAGGAAGACATTTTACATAGTTCCCAGTGGCGTTTAGTGAAAAAAAAATACTAGCTTACAGACTACTGGAACAGATTTGCGACTGGATTCAAGACTTCCCTGCAGAAAGAACTCCTCTTGTCGCTCTTAACGGAACAAAATCTACAGAGGTATAAATGATTTCAGGCTTATTCAAAGGAAGTGTGATAGGACCGTTACTGCTCATAAAGTCTATAAACGATCTATTAGAAAATGTCGAGAGCTCCGAAAGACTCTTCGCAAATGCTGCGCTTGCCTACAAGACGGTAGCAAGGTCGGAAGACTTGCGATAGGTCCTGCAGAGAACTGATGAATGACGCCGAACTAGCAGTAGATCCTGGACGTAAGTAAATGCAATATTTTGTACATACACTACTGGCCATTAATATTGCTACACAAAGAAGAAATGCAGATGATAAACGGGTATTCATTCGACAAAGATATTATATTAGAACTGACATGTGATTACATTTGCACGTAATTTGAGTGCATAGATCCTGAGAAATCAGTACCCAGAACAACCATCTCTGGCCGTAATAAATGCCTTGATACGCCTGGGAATTGAGTCACACAGAGCTTGGATGGCGTGTACAGGCACAGCTGCCCTTCCAGGTTCAACACGGTACCATATTTCATCAAGAGTAGTGACTGGCGTATTGTGACGATCCAGTTGCTCGGCCACCATTGATCACACGTTTTCAGTTGGTGAGAGATCTGGAGAATGTGCTGGCCAGGGCAGCAGTGGAACATTTTCTGTATCCAGAAAGGCCCGTACAGGACCTGCAACATGCACTTGTGCATTATCCTGCTGAAATGTATGGTTCGCAGGGATCGACTGAGGGGTAGAGCCACGGGTCGTAACACATCTGAAATGTAACTTCCACTGTTCCAAGTGCCGTCAATGCGAACAAGAGGTGACCGAGACGTGTAACCAATGGCACCCCATACCATCGCGCCGGGTGATACGCCAGTATGGCGATGAAGAATACACGCTTCCAATGTGCGTTCGTCGCGATGTCGCCAAACACGGATGCGACCATTAGATGCTGTAAACAGAACCTGGATTCATCCGAAAAAATGACGTTTTGCCATTCGCGCACCCAGGTTCGTCGTACAGTACACCATCGCAGGCGCTCCTGTCTGTGATGCCACGTCGAGGGTAACCGCAACCATGGCCTCCGAACTGATAGTCCATGCTGCTGCAAACGTCGTCGAACTGTTCGTGCAGATGGTTGTTGTCTTGCAAACGTCCCCATCTCTTGACTCAGGGATCGACACGTGGCTGCACAATCCGTTACAGCCATGCGGATAAGATGCCTGTTATCTTGACTGCTAGTGATACGAGTCCGTTGGGATCCAGTAAGGCGTTCCGTATTACCCTGCTGAACCCCCCGATTCCATATTCTGCTAACAGTTATTGGATCTCGACCAACGCGAGCAGCAATGTCGCGATATGATAAACCGCAATCGCGATAGGCTACAATCCGACCTTTATCAAAGTCGGAAACGTGATGGTACGCATTTCTCCTCCTTACACGAGGCATCACAACAACGTTTCACCAAGCAACGCCGGTCAAGTGCTGTTTGTGTATGAGAAATCGGTTGGAAACTTTCCTCATGTCAGCGCGTTGTAGGTGTCGCTACAGGCGCCAATCTTGGGTGAAGGCTCTGAAAAGCTAATCATTTGCGTATCACAGCATCTTCTTCCTGTCGGTTAAATTACGCGTCTGTAGCACGTCATCTTCGTGGTGTAGCAATTTTAATGGCCAGTAGTGTACATAGGAGAAAACAGTCCATTACTTTACACAACTGATGACAAAGAACTGGAAATAGGAACTGCTTTAACTTATCTAGGAGTAACTATTCGGAATGACCTTAAATGGAATGAAGAGACAAGACAAAGAGTAGGAAAAACAGATGCCAGACCGAGATTAGTATTAAGAATCTTCAAGATATTTCACTCATCTACGAAAGAAATGTCTCACAAAACACTTGTTCGGCCGATCTTTGCGTACTGTTCATCAGTTTGGGACACTTAACAGGTAACAATAACGGAAGACACAGAAGATACAACGAAGAGCGGCCGTTTCGGCACGGCATGGTTTACTCGGCGCGAGAGCGTTACGGAGATGCTCAACAGACACCAGTGGCAAACCGCGAATGAGAGGTGGTGTGCGTCACACACTACTGAATTGCTGTGTGCGCGTTCCGGGAAGAGTGGGGCAACATATTTCTTCCTCCCATATATGTCTCCGAAACGACGAGAAAATTCGAGAAATTAGAGCTAATATAGAGGTTTCCCGACAATCATTCTTGCCACGTGCCATTCGCGAATGGAACAAGAGGACATCCGCAAGTGGTATCACAAGTACCCTTCGCAACACACCGTCAGGTGGCTTCCTCAGTTCTGCTATAGAAGTAACTGTACCTACGTGCATTGTCAAAAACAGTTAAATATATCGAGGGACTTTAAAGACGAACTGTCTCTAAGGAATGTTGCTCGCGCTCTGGTAAGATACAGGAATCAGCCGACCAGTGGACTAATAGCCGATAACTGTGTCGATGGGAGCGGCTCGTGGGCAAGGGCTCGCGAGGTCCAGTGAAACAGCCGGCCGCAGGAGATCGTTAAACCATTCTCACGTGGGGCAAGTTTCTCATAATGAAGCACGCCAGACATGGTTTACATCGTGGTTGGCGCAAGCCCAGATGCAAACCGATACACCCGTACCTCACACGGAACGTGCTCCTCATCGTAATTTGCGACCACAGCGGCGCTCTCCAGCAGCAGATGTCGTCTATATCTGTATGGCGCACAAATTACATAGTTTGCTCAGGAAAATGGATGCGAACTTCGCTACGTGTTCTTCACTGAAAAGCACATTTCTCTTCTTACTCGCATGCTAGCCACGCAGTTTAGATAAATAACATCTTCAATATGCTTCGAAGTGATACTAGATGGAAAGGAAAGTTTTGTATCAAGACAGTAGCTCGAGCGTACACGTGTGTCAGTGCACACAATCACACACAGTATTTATGAAGACATTATTTATACTAAAATCTGGAAAGTTGTTTTGGATGGATGGATGGATGGATGAATGAATGAGTGAATAAATACTGAATTGCTATAGTATCAGGCAGTAACAAAGAAAGCAATCTTGCAGTTCACTGATCCATATTACATGGTACGTTCAACACACTTCTATTAAATTAATAAGAAATTCCCAGAATTTTTTAGAAACTAAAGGTAAATAAAAAGTATCTGCAGATAAGAGGATACAAACCGATTACACCTGAGTTCACAATTCCACACTTTCATTCACTACATTAGTGCAAACTACTGTTATCTACATTGTCTTTGATGGTAAGATATCCTACAGGCTTTGACCGCCAACATATCAATAACTGACGTTTAACTGTAACGAATCGTACCAAAAACTACGCGTTTTCTATAGACTGTCAATGTAATTGTGCCCCCTGAAATAGCACACATTCATACGATGTATGTTGTAATATAAAACCCACCAAATACGGCTTCAACTGTAAACAACGTGATCCAACATGGCGTCTCTTAAGTTCTGCTTGTGACCTAAAAAGCTATCTTGCATCTTAATATCCATGTTTATCTCCACAGAACAAAAATCTGATGTATCTTATTCAGTCTTTTACGCTTCGGAAGCTCTGGAGCGTGGAATTCTACGTTGTGACGTCACGAAACTCGACCAGCTCCTCGTCCACGAACTTCTATCCTCCCATGCGAACGGCTTAAGAGGGTGTGGAGGTAGCTCGGGTGTGGAGGTAGCTCGGGCGTGCCAGCGTAGAGTCTGTTGGTGACGTGGCCAGGGTTTTTAATAATTCCACCTCTGCCACAGAGAGCGCACCTGGCTCGCTCGCGCGCTCTCTCTCTCTCTCTCTCTCTCTCTCTCTTCCAAGAACATAAACAGAGCAGTCAGAGTGAAGGTGCGCATGAAAAGCGACCGGAGGTCTTTATTTTTCCCTTGCCATGTTTAGAAAATCCTTTTTCACCTCGGAGAGAATTTAAAACACAGTCCTCCGGAAACTATAACAGTTCATGGAAGTCCAGAAACAACACTACTGCTTGTTCCGGAATAAGCGTGAAGAAAAAAGCACCCTCAGTACGAAGAAAGAAGAAAAAGGGAATGACAAAGACGAGAAAAGATTGCTTCGATGACAATATTGTCCTCACCGGCGGACTAACTAATAAATGCGAAATTCGTTGCCATAAGACGTACACAGTCTTCAGACTTACATGAAACATCTGTGACGAAAAAGGCAACTCAATATACACAATACTGAGAAGTCATCGAACCAAACAGAGAGGGAGATACTGTACAAATCCAAATAATAACAGTAATCAGGAAAAATGTAGGTGCAAATTATACTGAAGAAAGAATAGAGAGATTAATAACGAATAAGGAAATTGAGAACTATACCAACATTTATTCGAATAACAAAAGAAGGCTAAAATGTTATGGGTACATCAAAAGATCGGAACCAACGACGTTCACTACACAGTTTTGTGAAATTCTACGAAAGTCATACCGAACCTAACGCTGAAACAATAAAACGGATCGGTGCAGTAAAAGAACATCAGAAGGAGGCAAGAATAACACAACATCAAACTGCAAATAGAAAAATTTTCATGAAGATAATGAAAGTAAAAACTCTGAAAATGCCTTTTACTGTACATCGCATGGTAAAGTACCGCCCAAACGTTAATAATAATAATAATTTCGATGACGCCCTTTGTGAAAATGCGAAGGTGCGGACTCTCTTCGAGAACTGGTAACATAAAAGTTGCCTGCAGAAAGGTCCAGAGAAGAGAAACTGGACACATGAAGGAGTACTACTACTTTCCGCATACGTTTCCTGCTTACCTAGTCACAGTGACATAATAATGACCTCCTGGTGACCTCAGATCATTAAAACGACTAATACCTGGAGAGTTTGCATTGAAACCGTATACGCAACTGGTGGCTTATCTCTAGCGGTACGAGTAGATTACTGATAAAATTACATTGCGACATGTTCATATTTGCGGGACGGCTCTACCAAATTAACGCTTCCCATATAAACAATGCGCCCTACATCTAAATCTGTTACGCTGAAGCGCACGTAGTTTACGGAACGGCATGAAGTTGCCTTACAATGCCACAGCCGTTTCTATATGTAGAGGACTGGCAGTCAGCATCAGATTAAACGTGAACAGTACGCGAATAGACGCAATCCGATGATGACAGCGTACTGCTGAAACTCGTCGTGCTTTTCTGGTTAGCAAATCTGGCAACAAACAAGGAGCAGCCTTTGCTTTTTGCTACTATAATGCAAGATAAAATCAGTGCTGGATGCAATACGCGATCGTAATTATCTTCTTTGTGACTCCCCAAAAAGGAACTACTCGATTGTTGCAACGAAGACTCAATAAAACGAGAGAGAGAAAGATTGGAAATAGCTGCTGGAGAAGAAAATAACATTCGATTTCGGTAGACTGCATCTAAGTACAGCTGCTGCTCTAAACATTATAGATGGAGCATTTCGGTAAAAACAATATTTTATACACCAGCTACGGTTCTGACAACTGTTAAATCCAGAAAACTGATGAACGACGGTACAGATAACAGATGACAGGTAGCACTTCGACGTTATTCCTACGGTGAGTATTGTCGGGTTTCTTGATCTATGCATTCGACGAAATCACTGGCGTCAGGTCTCAAAACTATCATCTTCAGCCATTTGTCTCTTTCTTCAGCTTCTGTTTTTTGCTGTCCCAGGGTCACAGTGTTCCCTCGTGTTTACTGATTTGGCCAATACGTTTATTCTGACTTGGCGCCACGATACTTTTCTTGCCACCGCGGCCTCCAGGTAACCTACACTGTCTGTGAAACGTGTGACCTTGGTCTGTGTCTTATCGTGTTATAAACGTTTGCGTGGCCTATTTTGCGAACGGGAGATAGGGAACTAGCCCGACATTTGCCTAAACTAGCCCGGAGAACCGTCTAAAAACCACAGTCGTCCTGAATCCGCCGCGTGGGCTTGCCTCCCCCTCTCGTTATGTAGCGCTCCGCGCGTTACGCATTTGACACCCACTGCAGTATAAAGGCCATCTCTAGAATAATGCATAAATCTGTCTACTGTGGAGGACATAAACACGCAACTGCTGCGGAGAAGAGCCTGCGAGGTACAGTGCACGCCAACAGGTGACGCAAGCAAAGCTGCAAGTCCTTGACTGTGAAAACTGGCACACGCAGCCTTCGCGAACAATGAACGCAATCACTCACTCGAGCAGTTCTGTCGAAGGCGGGTCGATAGGTCGTTCCGAGTTCTTACAGCCGTTGACGCAATAGTTTAGCTTGCGTCTCTAGGACCCCCACGCTTGCTGCATTCACTGGGAAAAGCTGCACTAGGCTATTTCGATAATAGGAAGGCTTGCTGCAAAAATTACACAGCTCGGCAATGCACTGGCTGGTACTTTGTTTTAAAGTTACGGCCAAATTTTTAACCAGTTTATGAGTGGGCAGTAATTACAATCGTTCAAAATGTTTAGAAGAAATCATCCTTTTTGCAAACGAGCTTTGTAGAACCGTTCACATTTTCTCACCTACGAATACGAACTGCGGCCCAGTTACGTAGCTTAACTTGACAGCCAGCCCAATGCTAAAATAAGGATGGCGTTTTCAAGTTCTGCTAATGGAGATTTTACATTATTGCCCTGTATCACCAAACTATCAGTTTAACAAGTCACAGCTGCAAAATACTAACGCGAATGGAAAAACTGGTAGAAGCCGACCTCGGGGAAGATCAGTTTGGATTCCTTGGAAATATTGGAACACGTGAGGCAATACTGACCTTACGACTTATCTTAGAAGAAATATTAAGGAAAGTCAAACCTACGTTTCTAGCATTTGTAGACTTAGAGAAAGCTTTTGACAATGTTGACTGGAATACTCTCTTTCAAATTCTAAAGGTGGTAGGGGTAAAATATAGGGAGCAAAAGGCTATTTACAATTTGTACAGAAACCAGATGGCAATTATAAGAGTCGAGGGGCATGAAAGGGAAGCAGTGGTTGGGAAGGGAGTGAGACAGGGTTGTAGCCTCTCCCCGATGTCATTCAATCTATATATTGAGCAAGCAGTAAAGGAAACAAAAGAAAAATTTAGAGTAGGTATTAAAATCCAGGGAGAAGAAATAAAAACTTTGAGGTTCGCTCATGACATTGTACTTCTGTCAGAGACAGCAAATGGCTTGGAAGAGCAGTTGAACGGAATGGTTAGTGTCTTGAAAGGAGGATATAAGATGAACGTCATCAAAAGCAAAACGAGGATAATGGAATGTAGTCGAATTAAGTCTGGTGATGCTGAGGGAATTATATTAGGAAATGAGACTCTTAAAATAGTAAAAGAGTTTTGCTATTTGGGGAGCAAAATAACTGATGATGATCGAAGTAGAGAGGATATAAAATGTAGACTGGCAATGGCAAGGAAATCGTTTCTGAAGAAGAGAAATTTGTTAACATCGGGTATAGATTTAAGTGTCAGGAAGTCGTTTCTGAAAGTATTTGTATGGAGTGTAGCTATGTATGGAAGTGAAACATGGACGATGAATAGTTTAGACAAGAAGAGAATAGAAGCTTTCGAAATGTGGTGCTACACAAGAATGCTGAAGATTAGATGGGTAGATAATATAACTAATGAGGTATTGAATAGAATTGGGGAGAAGAGAAATTTGTGGCACAACTTGACAAGGAGGAGGGACCAGTTGGTAGGACATGTTCTGAGGCATCAAGGGATCACAAATTTAGCATTGGAGGGCAGCGTGGAGGGTAAAAATCGTAGAGGGAGACCAAGAGATGAATACAATAAGCAGATTCAGAAGAATGTAGGTTGCAGTAAGTACTGGGAGATGAAGCTTGCACAGGATAGAGTAGCATGGAGAGCTGCATCAAACCAGTCTCAGGACTGAAGACCACAACAACACATGAAATTCAGTATCATACTTAGTAAAGCGTTACGAAGTGTGAGGAACGTGATATATCATTTTGGATATTGGAGGCGAAGACGAATGCCATATTCTACCGGCTGTGCTGCAATAATTCCAGGTAAAATTTAGCGGATGATAGTATTGTCCTCCCGAAATCGCTTTTGCGTCACTGCAGAAGCGAAACATTTTGGGCACTGGATACGACAGTCATAACACACGAACCGAATTACGTGTTAGCTTACAAATGGACAGCAGGGACCTCATCTCCTGACAAGACGCTGTTTTGCTGCACTGCCATTACGTTACTATTTGATTATTTTCCCCAACTTCGACGTTGCTTTAGTCCTCCTGAAAGTCTCTTTCCGACAGAGGAAAAGTATATAGCAAAATCTATCAACAATAACCGCTAAAAATTTCTTCGTACGTCAGAGGTTCCGCCACACTGTTCGGTATAACTAAGTGAAAACAGCACCTCTATATACGAGTATTTACACGTTCTGGTCTCTTAACATGATAGGAACCGTGATATTTTAAAAGTGAATAAGTTAACGCTAACTGTAAATAATATTCTCACTGTACTGTGACGGAAATCTGGCTACACATGTGCGGGCGCAAACTATCATATAATTTTGTTAAGAAAAGATAGCCAAAAAACAAACCCGTTAAATATCTATTGAGTGAAACACATTATCAAAATTATTAAGATTTGGAGAGGACAGTAGAAAACAGGGAGACTGCAGCGACAATGCACAGGCTTTAGAAATGTATTGCCTTTAAGAACTGGCTGATGGGCAAATGTTTGTATACATAACTTTTTTCTGACACTTATTCTTCCTCATACAGTTTTTATGAAGATAGCCAGAGGCCGAAATGCGTCGGGAAATTAATGAAATATATGTGGTCCAGTCAAACATCAAAACTGTTACCTATTCTGGATGTGGAATACTGCGACTGTGATGCACAAAAGTTCTCTGAAATAACTGCATCCAGTCGCCTTTTGTGATGGTTCAATTTTTATTCACCACGACCGGTTTCGAGTAACCTAGCGACTCACCATCTGATAGCGCACATTTTTAATGTGACAAGATAGAAAAAAGAAACAAGTAGGCACTGAGTGTGGTGGAATTACACTGAAGAGCCAAAGAAACTGGTACACCTGCCTAATATCGTGTAGGGTTCCCGCGAGCGTGCAGAAGAGCCGTAAGATGGCGTGGCCTCGACTAATGTCTTAAGTAGTGCTGGTGGGAACCGACACCATGAATCCTGCAGGGCTGTCCATAAATCCGTAAGAGTACTAGGGGTGGAGATCTCTTCTGAACAGCAAGGCATCCCAGATATGCTCAATAATGTTCATGTCTGGGGAGATTAGTGGCCAGCTGAAGTAGTTAAACTCAGAAGAGTGTTCCTGGAGCCACTCTAACAATTATGAATGTGTAGAGTTTCGTATTGTTCTGCTGGAATTGCCCAAGTCTGCCGAAATGCAAAATGGACATGAATTGATGCAGGTGATCAGACAGGACGCTAACATAGGTGTCACCTGTCAGAATCGTATCTAGACGTATCTAGGGGTCCCGTATCACTCCAATAGCACACGCACAACGCCGTTACAGAGTCTCCACCAGCTTAAACAATCCCCTGCTCACATGCAGGGTCCATGGATTCATGAGATTGTCTCCATACCGGTACATGTCTAACCGCTCGAAACAATTTGAAACGACACTCGTCCGACCAGGCAACATGTTTCCGGTCACCAACAGCGCAATGTCGGTGTTGGCGGGCACAGGCAAGGCGTGAAGCTTTGTGTCGTGCAAACATCAAGGGGATGTAAGTGGGCCTTCGGCTCCGAAAGCCCGTATCAATGATGTTTCGTTGAATGGTTCGCACGCTGACACTTGCTGATGGCCCAGCATTGAAATCTGCACCAACTTGCGGAAGGGTTGAACTTCTGCCACGTTCAACAATTCTTTCAGTCGTCGTTGGTTCTGCTCTTGCGGAATCTTTCTCTTGCCGCACCGCTGTCAGAGATTTGATGTTTTACCCTACTCCTGATATTGACGGTACACTCGTGAAATGATCGTATGAGAATATCCCCACTTTATCGCTACCTCGGAGATGCTGTGCCCCATCGCTCGTGCGCCGACTATAACACCACGTTCAAATTTTGATAACCTGCCATTGTAGCAGCAGTAACCGATCTAACAATTGCGCCAGACACTTTTTGTCTTACATAGGCGTTGCCGACAACAGCGCCGTATTTTGCTTGTTTACATATCTCTGTATTTGAATACGCATTCCTATACAAGTTTCTTTGGCGCTTCAGTGCATTTACATCATCAGAAAAGTTAAAGTCTTTACTTACAGTTATCAGCAAACTTCTGGTGGCCACATGGCTCTGGAAAACATAATTTATGTTGCTAAAGGCAGCAACTCTCGTGTGTTTTACGGAATGTAAACAAATCGAACAGCGTGACTAAGGTTAGTGTTGAAAGAATTTGTGTTGGGGCGGAGATTTTATTTGGTCAGCACTCGCATTATCAAAAATTACACACTGCTGTCAATATATAATTACAATAGTAACATGTATTCGTTACTGCCAAATTAACATGTGTTATTTACGAAATCAATCTAACTTTAAGTTCAGGACAATATTTGATCTATAATTGTTAAATTGAAAGTACGCTTGAGATTTTTTTTTATCTATGCTAAGCTCTGGTGTTTAATCATTAATTAGTGTGTATTAACCCCAAAAATGGTGAGTCGCTTGGTGATTCGAAAACGGTCGTAGTAAATAGAAATTGAAGCATCACAAAAAACACCTGGTTGTAGTTATTTCTGGAAGCATTTACATAATTTAAATGTTTCTTCATCTACATTACATACGTAATTCACAAGTCACCATCAATTGCATGGTGGAGGCTACCTTGTACCACTGCTCGTCATTCCCTATCGGAAAATGGCCTATCCTATTCTACTCGCCTTTCGCGAGATGGTGGCAATACAACTGTTCTGCATTCTGTCGAATATGACGGCTCTCTAACTTTCTGAATAGCGCTAAGCGAAAAGAACGCCTTCTTGCTTCCAGAGACTCCCACCTGAGTTCGTGGAGCAGTCCTGTAACAGTCGCGTGTTGATCGAATCCACCAATAACAAATCTAGCGGCACGCCTCCGAATTGCTTCGAAGTCTTCCTCTAGCACGACCTGGTGGGTCCACAGAACTCAAGAATAGGTCGGACAAGTGTTCTGTACCTGGTCTCGTTAACAGATGAGCTACACTTTCCGCGAATTCTCATAATAAAACGTTCACCATTTGCCTTCCCTAGAATTGACCTTACGTTCTCATTTCGCATGCATCCAATTGTACTGTGGGGATTGTGAGTATGTGCAGTTAGTCACGAAAGATATAATTGCATGATCAGTCGTGTATAGAAAATCCAGCCTAGGCGAACTGTTTCCCCTCCAGAATTCGCTGCTGTATACTTAACTACGATTATAGACTGCCCAATGGTCATTCAAACACTACACCTCACTCGATCACAGATTTATTGACGTACTAAATCATCTCAGACGTCCATAACGTTTTAGCGAACCACATAACCACCCCGACGGACAGGGACGGATTTACATGATCGAAGCAATGAAATACAACGGCGCAGCCGCACACAGGCGATAGGAATGATGCCTGCACATCGTCACAAGCCCGCCGTCCAATTCGATGCATGTGAAATGAGAACGGACCGAGGGATTCACTGTCTAGCGACGAAATGCTATCAGGACTTCTTTTCTTTATCCCAATTGTCATTTTAATTAAGTACATACGCCGCAGGAGAGATTCCGGAGCCCAAACATTATTGGTAAGTTGTCACGAGGGAAGAGAAAATTTGAATTTGGAGAAAGATTTGTATGTGGCTGTTCTATAAAGGTTTAGACAGAACGTCTAGAGAGACATTTCAGAGGATAATTTACACAAATTTAATAAAAAAGAGGTACGAGGAGCGTTCAACTCTCAATTAAGTTACATGATACGTGGTAGTCTTTGTTACTGTCATTAACCGTCCCTCAGACTTGCTAAGAAACAGGCTGAGAGTATCTCTTAGTGAAATAATAAGTTCCGAATTTCATAGAGAAGCCAGCTATTTTTTTATTATGCACATTGCATAACAGAAAACTGTTCACTGAGATAGATTATGGTAATATCTACGCCTGAAATAATCGCATGTTAAGTTGCTAACCACTCTTATTATTCAAAAAACACAGTAGTCTTTCACTCTCAAATATAGTAGCACAATTTTTAGTATTTCACAAACCTAATTACGCTTCCGAAACTCAATTACACTCTGCATTTACTCGTAGAATCGCGGTCTTGGACTCTTAACTGCAGTTTTATCTAACAGTTTGGCTCCTCCTAAGCATTACCGTACCGTTTCGCGCGAACCGCTTCGCTTAACACTCATTCGGCGCGAAATGATTCGGCTCTTTTTACTCAGATATTTCCGAAAAGTTGATCATACCCGTAAAATAATGTTTTCACTATGTAGCGGTATGTCGGTCTTTAAAGGTTCATAATCATTAATGAACGAAAATATGAGTTTTAACGCGCTGTCCCGAATATAATCCCTCCACTTCTTACCACAGCAGTCAATCAGGTCATAAGACTATTCAATTGATGGTAGGTTTAACAGTAGTCTGTCGTTCACACCTCACTGCACTTCATGACATCATGCGTCCACAACTGCATCTTCATTCAACTAAGATCTGAAACGTAGGAATAAAGCTTATTGCGCCAAGAGCCAATGTAAACGTTACATTTTATAGTGACACACATACACGCGCATGCGCACGATGATTTAGCAATCCCAATCGTAGTGATTTATGCAACCCCCAACGCCTTCAAATATCATGCGCAAGGTTTTCATACTCTATGCTCACTACCCGCAGACTATCTGTTCTACATGAAAAACTATCAGGTCCTTTTCCTAGGCAATTTAATGTAGTTAAATTCTGTACTGGTATGTTTTTTCGCTTAAGGCCATAGTTTTAAAATTACTCCAGAGAAACGTACCTAAGTAACTTTCCAAAAATGCGTTTTTCTTTAATAACTAGAAAGCCGTGTCCTCCGGCGAAAACATATCCCAGTAGTAAATTGAACTACATTAAATTTCCTACAAAAATCATTTTTCTGTTGGGCTAACAATCCGTGTGTAGTAAGTGAGAGAATACGAAAATCTTGCATGTGGTATTTATCACCACGATCAAATAAGGGAAATCAGAGCTCGTACAGAAAGATACAGGTGTTCATTCTTTCCGGGCGCTATACGAGATTGGAAACACAGAAAATTGTGAAGGTGGTTCGATGAACCCTCTGCCAGGAACTTAAATTTGATTTGCAGAGTATCGATGTAGATGAAGGCATTGCAGGCTGTATAAAACACGGCAGCAGGGGCAGCTTATTGCCCCCCCCTATATATATATATATATATATATATATATATATATATATATATATATATATATAAAATACAGGGTGATTCAAAAAGAATACCACAACTTTAAAAATGTGTATTTAATGAAAGAAACATAATATAACCTTCTGTTATACATCATTACAAAGAGTATTTAAAAAGGTTTTTTTTTCACTCAAAAACAAGTTCAGAGATGTTCAATATGGCCCCCTCCAGACACACGAGCAATATCAACCCGATACTCCAACTCGTTCCACACTCTCTGTAGCATATCAGGCGTAACAGTTTGGATAGCTGCTGTTATTTCTCGTTTCAAATCATCAATGGTGGCTGGGAGAGGTGGCCGAAACACCATATCCTTAACATACCCCCATAAGAAAAAATCGCAGGGGGTAAGATCAGGGCTTCTTGGAGGCCAGTGATGAAGTGCTCTGTCACGGGCTGCCTGGCGGCCGATCCATCGCCTCGGGTAGTTGACGTTCAGGTTTCATAACTAACCTTTTTCGTAGGACTCTCCACACAGTTGATTGTGGAATTTGCAGCTCTCTGCTAGCTCTGCGAGTCGATTTTCCTGGGCTGCAAACAAATGCTTGCTGGATGCGTGCTACATTTTCAGCACTCGTTCTCGGCCGTCCAGAACTTTTCCCTTTGCACAAACACCCATTCTCTGTAAACTGTTTATACCAACGTTTAATACACCACCTATCAGGAGGTTTAACACCATACTTCGTTCGAAATGCACGCTGAACAACTGTCGTCGATTCACTTCTGCCGTACTCAATAACACAAAAAGCTTTCTGTTGAGCGGTCGCCATCTTAGCATCAACTGACGCTGACGCCTAGTCAACAGCGCCTTAAGCGAACAAATGTACAATTAAATGAAACTTTATAGCTCCCTTAATTCGCCGACAGATAGTGCTTAGCTCTGCCTTTTGTCGTTGCAGAGTTTTAAATTCCTAAAGTTGTGGTATTCTTTTTGAATCACCCTGTATAATTCCGAGTTTCAGGCAATTCAAATCCCCATCCAGCCACAGAGACTAAGTTTTTCGTTGCTCGCATATGTCTGCTTCTTTTCATTTAGATACTGTTTAATTTCTTTACATCTCAAACAAGCTTATCTGGGATTGTTACTGCTTTCTGAGTTTTTATAGCCTCTGACGATGTCTCCAGCACTGGTAGACGAAACGTCAGTCAGAGAAATATGACGGAGTATGACCTAAACCTCATAAAAAAGATATCACCATTTACACATTTACCGGTCGGGAAAGCTTGCAGTGTTTGATTAGGATCAGTAGCAACTTGCTTTTCTTTTTTTCCTTTTTTTTAAGTTAAACTAATGCCTAAGCATCCGATGATGAGCGGGCACGACTGAAATGCGTGTATATTGAAATAAATAATCACGATTAATGTCTGAAGCCAGTTTGCTTGCATTTGTTTTACGGAATTATGATCGCTGAAAGACGACGGCCTATCGTTATCTCGTATTACATGAGCAAGCCTAGAGGTCCCTTTGGATGGTCCGACGCAGCAGCCACGCGCGAGACAGTCCCTTCCCTTTCGGGACAGGCAGGTTAATACCGCGCCACGCCCTAGGGCACTGAACCGCCCGAGACACTGGTTGCGGTGCGTTGCCAAGGCAACCCGCCGGATCTCTCTTCCCCCACCCCAGGCTTCCCAGCCGCATCGCCATC
The DNA here is from genome assembly GCF_021461385.2 of Schistocerca piceifrons. Classification (NCBI taxonomy): domain Eukaryota; kingdom Metazoa; phylum Arthropoda; class Insecta; order Orthoptera; family Acrididae; genus Schistocerca; species Schistocerca piceifrons. The sequence goes on from NC_060139.1 coordinate 946,101,188, forward strand.
GGGCGGCAGTAGTCTCCCAGCCCGCAACCGGATAATTAATTCCGGACGCCTGCAGCTGTCCGCAGGCCTCCGTAGTGTTTGGCAGCAAGGTATTTCCTGCACCGACGCCCTAATCTCTCTTACACTTAAGTTTATGAAAAACTGCAACACCCACAAAGAATGCCTCGAAAGAACCTTAAAAAAATGGTTCAAATGGCTCTGAGCACTATCGGACTTAACATCTGAGATCATCAGTCACCTAGAACTTAGAACTACTTAAACCTAACTAACCTAAGGACATCACACACATCCATGCCCGAGGCAGGATTCGAACCTGCGACCGTAGCAGTCGCGCGGTTCCGGACTGCGCACCTAGAACCGCGAGACCACCGCGGCCGGCAGAACCTTAAACTTTGATGATTTGTAGATGAGTGACTTCTATTCCAGTGCGATGGTTCACACGCTGAGCTTTTTCTTACTGCGTAATTCTTATGGATTCTCATTGTTTTATGTTCTACTTCTATGTATGAGTAATAATCGTTGAAAAGTTGTACGTAGTCGTGTGTTCGATTGTACCAAATTGCTTTTTTGTTTCTGGATTGTGGGCATCGCAGCTTTTGCGGCCTTGTCATTTTCACCACGTCGATGCAATTTGCGGCTGTTCTATTTGTGGTCAGAAGTCTCTTTCGGATGTACGACCAGACCTGAGATGTGAATCCGCCCGTGAACCTGCGACGTAACGTACCACGAGACCACATGTTTCACAAATTAAAATTGTGCTGAGGTGATGAATGATTTTTCTTTAGCTGCTACGTATTTTATCTTTGACGATACCACATAGCTTTAGCATTAGGTGATAGAACGTTGCCGTGTAGGTACTCCAGTTTATCTAAAGGTAGATTCCCCTTTATGATTTTTATGTTCTTCGTTAAGAAGTCATAAATCTGTTTGATGACTGGGTGTTGTGTGCTGTCCTTAGGTTAGTTAGGTTTAAGTAGTTCTAAGTTCTAGGTGACTGATGACCATTGATGTTAAGTCCCATAGTGCTCAGAGCCATAAATCTGTTTGTTAAGATTTGCTGCGGACTGTGGTCCTTTAATATGACGCTGAACTCAAAAAAATGTATCCTACTATGTTTTAAAGCTCTTGGTATCGTCGTTATGTCGACCACCCGCTCCATGCTTAAAGGCTCCTATCCGTACACATAAGGTCGTTATAATACGTACCATCTTTCTCTACTTTTGTGCATGCTGTCTGATCAGGACAGATTTCCATTATTGAGTCTGTGACGTTTACAACACTCCCTGTGGTTGGTAGCGTGAATGTGTCAGAACTTTAACTCTGTGGTTGCTTTTCTGACGTTTTCAAACCGTCCTGAGACTGCTCATGCAAACAGTCCACTGCATGGGCACTCGCTACTGGTTTTCTGCCCTGCATGCTTTTGCAGTGTCATGACTGACTGGAAAAGCCAGAGAGGTGACCATTAACAGCTGTCCACCGCACTGAAAATCCGTGGAGGATTGAAAATATTATCCTCATAATCAACCAACATTGCGCTCGTTGCGACAGGCGACGGGGATACCCCTGCCAAGTAACTCAGTTTATTTAGTGTCCAGATTTTTTGTGTCTACAAGTTTCGTAGTAATCTCAGCTGCCTGTAGCAGTAGGGTCCTATGCTGTTTCTAATTTTATGACTTGAATGATAACTGCATTACTGACTGTTCCTCCTCCTGGATAGAATATATAAAATGTTATGAATGCAAAGACACCCTGCACGGGTATATATTATTATATAAACCGGTTTTCGGCTGTTAGACAATCGTCATGTGTAATACAACGTTAAATGTGTGGCTGTGAAATTTTTGTGGGGTCAAAGATTTTAAAATAGAGCATCTACAGCGTACCTTAGACGGTTTCCAAAGATGGAAATTGTTAATGCCTGATTTAGGACCAAAACGAGAGTAATTACCCCAGCAAAAAATGCGGTAAAAACTGTTTAGCTAGATAAAATGTGATATATTAATTAATGAACTACACGTCAGGCGGTACGGTAACTTTTGGTTACATGTTTGAAGGGGGCAATTAAACAAAATAATCTTGGCTTTAATTGGTCCAACAGTCTATTACAAACAGGTAAAATATTATAAGTAAGTCTAAACGAGTAATTCAAACAACTGGATTATACAAAGCAAAATTTTAATGGGCCAAGGCAAACTACAGTATCTGAAATAAAGGAGAAATGGGGCACGTGAGAAGGCGGGATGATGTGCTAAGTGATCGGGGTATGATTATTAGCAGTATCTACTGTTAGACGTGGCGAATAATGGAAGAGAGAGAGAGAGAGAGAGAGAGAGAGAGAGAGATTCAAACAATTCAGGATACTACAGCATGAAGAGATTTGTGAATTCATTCTGCATTTGGAGGTCTCAGATAATTTCCTGTCACGTTTAGTGTCAACGGTGAGCCTACGTTCCATTTAAGAGAAAAGCTGAACCGCCACAACGTGAGAATATGGGGAGCACAGGATTCACGTACTGTCGTTGAGAACGGAGGAGACTCTCCATAGCTTCAGGTGTCCGTGTCCCAAGAAATAATTTACAGTTCGTTCTTTAATGTGGCAAAAGTGGTTACAGGAATGGCTTAGCTAGATTTGTTGAAGATCTGGCTTACGAACATTTCTTAACAATGAGCTGCTTCCACGATGCTTCGGCCATAAGGGCTGTACGGATCTCGCATTGTACCACAGGCCTCCAATGTCGGTTGATCTGATTGAATGTGCTTTTTTTATCGGTTTTTTTAAAGGGCTCCGTCTATTGGTTCAAATGGCTCTGAGCACTATGGGACTTAACATCTGAGGACACCAGTCCCCTAGAACTTAGAACTACTTAAACCTAACTAACCTAAGGACATCACACACATCCATGCCCGAGGCAGGATTCGAACCTGCGACCGTAGCAGTCGCGCGGTTCCGGACTGAGCGCCTGAACCGCTAGACCACCACGGCCGGCGCTCCGTCTATTTGCCTCCTTTTGCAACACCAGACGTCGCTCAGTATAGCAGCAGCAGCAGCAGCAGCGTATGCAGTTGCACCGCGTACCATTTGAGGGTACAGTGAACATTCGCGAAGAGTAAATGAGAAATTTAATGACTACCGAAATGTGAAAAGTGCCCCAAGGTCTTATATGGACGAATGTAAAAGATATAACTCTGTAAAGTAGGAAGGTTCTTTTGAAAATAAAAACACAGAAGTCCTAGGTGTAAGTTAAAATTTACCTCACGTTTTTTACCTTTATTGATTTAGATACAGTCTAGTGAAATCGAGGAATCTTTTTAGGACTCTTTGTTCTTTGAGGGCTTTAGTGATCCACTCAGCGGGCGCTCTAACCACTACAACCACACAACCACTCAGCGTAGTACCGGCGTACGGTAGCGTAGCGGGAAACGTGACGTCATAGTATCACGTGCTGTTTCCCCAGGCCGGACAGCTACCATCACAGTTAACTTCCCGCCGCTCACTCTGGCAGGTCAGGGAATGCAGTGACACGTATCGACGCCTCTCTATTGCCTCTGTTTTGTCTAGGCAATACGTATCTTACTTGTGAGTTGGAAAAAGAAGTAAGTTCTTGGGAATGTGATGAACTGCCTATCTGCGCCTTATTCAAGAGGGGGAAAAAAAATGAAAACGAAAGAGTGGAGCTCCGAAGTAAAATTCCCGTTACACTCTGTCAACTTAGCAAAAGCACTGCTTCCCGAGAGTGAAAATAATCCTGGACGTAGGATCGTTTGTTACAATTTCATGGGAATAATGTAGTTAATAAGCTGTAAACTACCTCAGCAAACGCTTGTACAGTCATGCCAGCTCCAGGAACATCAGATAAAATCGAATGAGTTAATGCCTGGAAAAAATTTAAAAATATATACAAATATTGGAGGCAACTTCTTCCTAACATCTAAATGATCATTTCCAATACATCACATTCGTTGCCATCGCCAATTCACATCTAAATTGTCACCTTCCAACATATTCTAGAATCCAGGCCACGTTACAAATCGGTCCGTTACCATTAACTGGAAAATAAGGAGAATCAAACGAAGTTTTGTAAGTGTTTTTGTCTCTCTCTACTTACCCACTAATGACGTCACACTGCACATAATCATCATCATCATATTCATCATCATCATCATCATCATCATCATCATCATCATCAACAACAACAACGATGACAACAACTTGTAACGGGTCAAAGCCGACTGCCGGCATTAGTAAGTTCAACTGACCTGGGCGAAATGGCCATCATAAAATAACTGAAGTCAGAGCTGCTACGTAAAGTTTTTAGTGTTCACTTCTCACGCGTGCATTTCGAGAGTAGATTGATAGAGAATCGTCTGAAAGTTGTCCTATGCAACCTCTGCCAAATCTCCATCTACATATATGTCCCCGCAAGCAACATTAGGGTGTGTGGCGGAGGGTACTTCTCGCATCTCTTATCAGTTCCTTCTTCCCTATTCCGTATGTCAATGGCGCATGGGAAGAATGACTGGAGGTAAATCTTCGTACGAGCTCTAATTTCTGAAATGTTCTCGTTGTAGTCACTTCACGAGATGTATGCAGAAGGACCTTTTCCGGAACGACCTTTTCCGGAGCGTACTCCCTCGAAATGTTAGCAAATCTCTCCGTGATGCACAACCCCTCTTGCCATTGGAGTTTGTTCAGCAGCGCCGCAATGCTCTCGCGGTGACAAAACGATCCCGTCACAAAGTCTGTCGCTCTTCTTTGAATTTTCTCTCCATTCTATGAATCGAAGTTGGTAAGATGATGATGATGATGATGATGATGATGATGATGCTGATGATGATGATTGTTGGGTTGTAGGGCGCTCAACTGCGCGGTTATCAGTGCCCGTACAAATTCCAACCTTTGCTCAGTCCAATCTCGCCATTTTCATGAATGATGATGAAATGATGAGGACAACACAAACACCCAGTCATCTCGAGGCAGGTGAAAATCCCTGACCCCGCCGGGAATCGAACCAGGCACCCCGTGCTCGGGATATGGTACGCGACTGCGAGACCACGAGCTGCGGACCCGAAGTTGGTAAGGGTGCCAGCCTGATGAACAATACTACACTATTGGTCGAATAAATGCCTCTTCTTTCGTGGATGTATTTACATTTCCATACTATTCTTCCAAAGACTTTCAGACTGCCATCTCTTTTTCATTAACTAACTTTTTTTAGTCGTCACACTTTAGGTTGCTCCGGATAGTTACTCATAGGTGCACTGCGGCTGTTCTTTTTACAATGGTTTATCGACAATAGTTTAATCGAACAGTAGTGAATTCCTTCGCCTATCTAAGTGTACCACGTTGCATTTATTTACTTTCAGGGTCAAACGCCAGTCCCAGTACCAGTCATCGATTCTTTGCATGCCGTGTTGCAGTTCGCTAGAATTTTCTGGTGTTGCGACCTCCTTATAGACAATAACGTCATATGCGAATAGCCTTCCTGTGATATCAACGTTAGCCACCAGGTCATTTACGTACAGCGTAGTTACAATTAAACTTCCGCTACTTGAGACAATATAGACGGAACACTGTTTACCGCATGGTTAACCAACTTTATCGGAATGACGTTCACACTGTGCGCTGCAGGATTTGCGTTGTTAGTAATGTTAAAGTGTCATGACTTGCCGTTAGGTGGTAGTACTGGTACGGCGACGCAGGATTGAAACCCAAGCATCAGTGTGAATTACAGCTGCAGAGTGTCTGCATGCGTCTGGACAATGTGATTAGGACTTTACTCGTAAAGTTGTTTTATCAAAACAACGCCAACAGTGCTACTGCTCTTGGCAAGTATCGGCGCATTAAATGATTACGGATAATAAATGATTTCCGCATCGGACAGAACATGATTCGGAAGTTCGAATTAAATGGCGATTTGGGTATTGCTCCTGGGAGAGGCCGAGGGCGAGGACAACTGCCCCAATGCTGGACGCAATGTACGATATCCAAGCAGTACACGAGCTGTATAATGGCAGCTGAATTTTCTATGGCCCACCGTTGTTTCGGTCAGCAGTATGGCAATCTCTAGTGCAGTTCCAGGCTGTCGATGTACATGATCATTACAACGCTAGCGACCTGGAACGTTAACAAGGTACGCAATTAACAAACGTTGTCCTCTCATACGGAAATGAAAATGTGTTTCTTTCAGTGGTTTATTCGTTACTTCTCTTCCGCGTGTCCTTATAGATGTTTCCACGAAGATTCATTGTAGTACCGTAAGTCTTTTTCATGGGGGGCCCCTCTCAAGTACTGCAAGTTTAATTAAAACCACCATGTGTACATGCAAACAGTAACGGTCCTATCACTCGTCCTTGGGATACTACTGAAATTACCTTAACGCCTGTCGATTACGTTCCGTTAAGACCGACGTGCAGGAATCTGTCTGCAAGAAAGTATTGAGTCTAGTCACAAATCTGGTCCGATACTCGGTAAACTCGTGCTTTGTTAAGTAAACGAGCACTTCGAATTGTATGTAATGCTTTCCGAAAGTTCAGGAACAGGGCGTCAACCTGATCGCCACTGCCTACGGCGCTGTGGATTTCATGGTCGAACAGAGCGAGTTGAGTTTCTCAAGATATCCGTATGCGTAAGGCACGCCCGATTTTTTTTTTTTTTTTTTTTATAGGAAGGGTCATTTTGGTTACATCATGAGAACACCTGAGACCAGATTACCAAAAAAATTACAGACGAGCTTCGGATTACGAATCAGCAAGTAGGATGGGTTAAGGATATCAAACAGGATGCGAAAATGCTAGAATTAACACTGGATAATTGCAGAACAAAATAAATTTAAAGAAACTGAAAAACATAAAAAACGACATACAATAAAAAGGGTATTTACCGATGAGGAGCGACAAAAGAAATCAGAACGAACGACAAGGTACTAGATAAGTCCTAAAGAAAACTTTCGGATGAAGATGGCTAGAAAATGATAAAATTTTCTCTGGCTTCCAGCCGTGTCCAGTAGTTTAAAATCCACGAGCTTCCGGCCGAATTCTCCTCGGCCATTGTCAAGAGGTGACTGTCACCACTTGACAATAGCAGAGGAGAACTCGGCCGGAAGCTCGTGGATTTTCAACCACTGGACACGGCTGAAAGCCGGAAAATTTTATCAATCTATATCGCCGCGAAACTGTGCATTAGTATATCACTACAAAATGAAGCGGTCCAATGAGACAGAAAAAGGAGGACGATTGTTGTCCTACAGAAGCGTCGTAATTTGTCAGCATAAAACAAGTTCTTTAATTCTTCAATAGATTGATATTAGCGATACAGGCTTATAATTATGCCTTCTTGAAAACGGCATTTACATGTGTTCGCCCGTGAACAGCGAAAGACTCATTAGATGTACATTTTGTGTGTCGCCGGCTGAGTAATGGTACAAAACACACACACACACACACACACACACACACACACACACACACAGAGAGAGAGAGAGAGAGAGAGAGAGAGAGAGAACGCAGCCGACGTGCACGTTTTCACAGACACTGCCGTTTCCCGCCTGCCCGCAGCAAGACGCTGGCCCAGACTTATCGTGGGAATATCCTCCGCCCTGCGAGATCGCATAGCGGCTCCGGCCGCACCTCAACGCTTCCGCGTGTGGGGAGCGATCATTCCGGGAACAACTTTACGGCGCGGGCCAGTTTCCCGCGCTCCGTGCACGCCGGACACAGGCCGCCCCCGTAACCTTTACTCCGCAAACAGCAGCTGGTGCACGGGCCGCTGGGAAGGGCACGACGACCACCAGCGAACCCACACTGTTCTTAATAATGAGCGCTACGCTACAGGACGCGGTTTCCAAAACCGTGCTCAGCAGAACCCTACAAGGCGTCCACATACACCTGCAATAACAGCAGCCTACATTCCGAAATGGGATTTCTGTATGTCTTGATGTAAACACTTTGCTATTTGCGAACTAATTTCAGCGAGAAGTCGCCAGAGTCAGTGGCTTTTTTTACCTTCGTACTGATCAACTACAATCACGTACAACATCAATTCCTTGTCCTCTTCTGTTGTTTGCTACTTTTCCAGCACTCCTTCTCCCCATGATGTAGTTTCCATGGTCGGCCGCTGTGGCTGAGCGGTTCTAGGCGCTTCAGTCTGGAACCGCGCTGCTGCTACGGTCGCAGTTACGAATCCTGCCTAGGGCATGGATGTGTGTGATGTCTTTAGGTTAGTTAGGTTTAAGTAGTTCTAAGTCTAGGGGACTGATGACCTCAGATGTTAAGTCCCATAGTGCTTAGAGACATGTGAACCTTTTTTTGTTTTCCATGTCTTTTCCATTTTCTGTTAATGTTGCTCCGGCTTTTTATTTCTCGTGCACTGTATGCCTTCTGTATTTAATATTTTACTTACAATTTTTTTGTCATCTCCAATCTTTGATATTGTTTCTTTCATGTGCTTATTTCCTTAATCCAAGCTATAGTTGATTTGTTTTTCCTGAAATATAGGAAATTTTGTTCGCTAGCCAGTTTCGATTCATTCGTAGTGTCCAAATAAAATTAACCTTTTTTTCCATTACTTATATATTTGTACAGGGTATTTCAAAATGTTTTGACGATTTCAAATTTGATAAACACAAGAACTAACCGCGAAAAAAACTGAACAAGGTACAACATTTACTACAGTTTACTTACGAAAAACTACATCGGACAAATGATGGTCATTCGCGCTACAAAATACTCGACGCGTTTCAGTCAGTTTTTTAACAAGGAATTCTGGATATTTCATCGTGAATCCGATATTTTAACTGTTGCAACCTTCTAAAATGAACAATTACATCGTTGTAATCGTCAGGCCTTCTGACTAAAAAGCTACTGTACGTTGTCAGGGTTAAGTCTGGATCGAATTGTCAACGTAATCAGTTTTAGCGCAACTTTTACAAATGTCGTTTATCGCTCACTACCCTCACGGGCACGTTTAAACTATAATGCTAACGAAATAGCCGACTATGCTGGTTGCGTAACAGCCCAGTCAATAGAGACAAAAACGTCGAATATCGGGAATAGTTCTTGCAGTTGGGAGTTTTTGTACAATTGTAAGCTACAAATCTTGCTTGGTGAGTACTGAGTGTGCGGGTGGCGGTGCGTTTGAAGGTCATTTTTGTACGTTTGTCTTGAATTATTGGAAAAACGTGGTCTCCAACACGAAAACGCATCACAGTACAAAATTTCCAGTTAAAAGATCCTGTTGATTTTTATCTGTAGGACTAATAGTTATCTGGTAGCGAGCGAGAGAATATGAAAGTGCCGCGCGTGGTTTATGAAGGCCAAATGTAACACTGTGGGTTGCATAAAACGTCATCGGTAGGAGCAGGTCAATCACCCTGTGTACATGATTCGAGGAGGCTGGAGGGCGTATGTAGACAGATCTAAATTTACACAGACCTTGTTTTTAATTTTACATCTGCAGCTACACACAGTATTTTTGCTATTACTTCCACACATGGTAAAAGAAATAAACTGATTACATAATTCATGCTTCGGCCTACAACTTAGTGAAATAGCGGTACGACGACTTCTCTGATTTACACCTGTAATAAATAGAGCGATATCTCTTACGTCCAATAAATTGTTATCGACAACGCGCCAATAAGACGAAGGATACTCTTTGAGCTTTCAACAACACAGATACCAGTGTTCTGCATCGGTCCCTACGTGAATGAGAGCTATAATGCGACGGAAGTGCCGATAAATTGAGTAGAGAGCGAGCACAAAGAGGTTACAGCGATTCCATTAAGTCGCAACTAACCCAGTGATCCAATTACGGTGGACCGTCCGGAGCTGCCAAGCGAACTCTCTCTCTCTCTCTCTCTCTCTCTCTCTCTCTCTCTCTCTCTAATATTCGATCTGCCAGCTCGGGTTGCTCTATTCTCCTAATTAGGCTCGTATCGGTACGGTCGCATCTGTATAATCGCGGATAATAGGGAATGATCGGAGGACGTCGATGCAACCGTCAGGAGAGGCCCAGCTTCATTTTAGATAAAGAGGCTCCCCCCAGGCGATCGCAGGCCCTCGCCAGCAGATTCAGGACCATTTTTACTGCGTCCTTAACAGCGAAGCCAGCCCTCTGTAAAACTCTACTTTCGGCAGTTCTTGATGTCTACGAAATAACGAAACGACAGCACAAATCTAGGAGAAGCTGCCACACATTAAAAACACGACGACTACTGGTAACGACGTCAATTATTGAGTGGTTTTACATAAAGGCCGTTTCTCAACCAGCAAGAAGAAAGAATTACTGTTAGCAATTTGTCACAATTTTCTTATCCCTTCACTTCCGACTTTTCATTTATTTATTCGTTTCATGCAAAGCCCATTTCATCAGATACAATTATGTCATATGAGGAAAGAAACAGGACATCTTTGACCTCACTGCAAAATATAAAACCACTGTATTACATAACCAAACTGTATAAAGATGCGCGAGCAACTGTGCAAGACAAATGATCTATAAAGTACGTTATAATAAAAGCTACAAATTTTCAATATGAAATCTAATTTATATATAAGTATACATGATCCAGCGTCAGAAATACTCCTCAAATATTAAATAGACGGATGAAATGGAAAATACATTCGGCAACGGACTTACTGATGGAACCAAGAGCTACTTTAAGAGGAGCATACCCCATAATTTTTTAAATCATATACGAGGGGCGTTTGAAAAGTCCGTGCAAAAATAAAAACTACTTACGTGATTGGGGTAAACCTTTTTTATTTTTCGACGTCGTCTCCTTTTAGACTTATACACTTCGTCCAACGCTGTTCTAATTTGTTGATCCCTTCCGAATAATAAGAATTGTCTAAGTACGCAAAATAGCTATTAGTTACTGCCATCACCTCCCCGTTTGAATAAATTCTTTGTCCCGCCATCCACTTCTTCAAATTGGGGAACAAATAGCAGTCCGAGGAAGGCAAGTCTGGAGAGTATGGGGGATGTGAAACGAGTTGGAATCCTATTTCCATTAATTTTACGACCACAACTGCTGAGGTGTGTGTTGGTTCATTGTCGTGATGGAAAAGTACTTTTTTGCGGTCCAATCGCCGGCGTTTTTCTTGCAGCTCTGTTTTCAAACGGTCCAATAACAATGAATAATATGCACCTTTAATAGTTCTACCCTTTTCCAGATAGTCGATGAGAATTATCCCTTGTCAATCCCAGAAGACGGTCGCCATAACCCTTCCGGCCGAAGGACTGGTCTTCGCCTTTTTGGTGCAGATTCTCCCTTGGTAACCCATTGTTTAGATTGTTGTTTGGTCAGGAGTATAGTAATGTATCCATGTTTCATCCACAGTGACGAAACGACCCTTTAAGACCTGCGGATTCTTCCTGGGCAGCTGCAAACCATCTCTGCAACACTTCACACGATTCCGTTTTTGGTCAAGCGTGAGCAAATGCGGAACCCATCTTGCGGATAGTTTTCTCATGTCCGAACGTTTATGCAAAATATTATGTACCCGTTCATTCGAGATGCCCACAGCACTAGCAATCTCACGCACCTTAACTCTTCTGTCATCCATCACCATAATATGGATTTTATCAATTATTTCTGGAGTTGTAACCTCCACGGGGCGTCCAGAACGTTTAGCATCATTTGTGCCCATATGGCCACTCCGAAATTTTTAAAACCACTTATAAATCGTTCTAATCGAAGGTGCAGAGTCACCGTGATGTTTATCAAGCTTCTCTTTAGTCTCCTGAGGCGTTTTGCCATTCATAAAATAATGTTTAATCACCACACGAAATTCTTCTTCGCTCATTTTTTGACAATCACTCAACTTCCTTGACTCATATGAATGCCAGACACAAAGAAACAGACCAATATGACAAACTAGGTGTGCGTTCTTTCCAAAGACTCTACTAACAGAACATGACTTCGATACGCGCCGCTGGTGCCATCTCTCGGATTTCGCACGGACTTTTCAAACGCCCCTCGTACAATGTAACTGTTGTTGGAAGATTGTGCTTATCACATCTGTTAGTTGATGTACTAGCACGACAGGAACCACGGCTTAGAGATGGTATGAATTGTAACACAAGTGTCTTAATTAGCATCCATGTGAAGTGCTCATATTTTGTTAAGAGTAACAGTTTCTTTTCCTGCGAGCGGCTAGTTGAGAAACCAAGGACTGCGCGGAATCTGTCGCTAAATTGCCCAATACTGTGTGCCTTTGATGTTACGGTCTATGTTCACTAACAATTATCCATTTCGTTTTTGCTTGGTTGGGGAGTCTACCATGAAAATCAGAGTTGATGCTGCACCTTTTCTTCCATAGTGCTGTAAACTGGCGACATCGGCTGTGAAATACTTCGTCATAGAAAATAAACGCGATGTAATACACCACTGCACGAAATACTTACGCTGGTATATTATGTTACATTGCTCACGGTGCTGACAGTTGTTGGATGCCCTTCTGAGAGATATCGTGCCAAACTCTGTCCAACTGGGGCGTTAGATCGTCAGAAATCCCGGATATTGGGGAGCCTTGCCAATAGTGCTCCACACATTCTCAGCTGGGGAGAAATTGCCGACGTTGCTGGAAAAGGCAGGGTTCAATAGTTCGAAGTCAAGCAGTAGAAACTGTAGTCGTGTCTGGTCGGTCATTATCTTGCTGAAATGTAAGCCCAGTATGGCAACAAAACGGGGTGTAGAATGTTGTCGACGTACCGCTGTGCTGTAAATGTGCCGCAGATGATAACCAAATGGGTTCTGCTATGAAAAGAAAAGGCACCCCAGACCATCACTCCTGGTTGTTGGGATGTATGGCGAGCGTCACTCATGTTGGTATCCTACCGCGCTCCAGAGAGTATCCACACACGTCTTCGTTGGTCCTCAGAGATCAATTCCAAGCGGGACTAATCACTGAAGACAATTCTACCTCAGCCAATAAGATTCCTGGCCGAAGTCGCTCAAAGGAACCGCTTCCGCAAGCCTACGACAGAAAAACTTTTCCCTACAGTTATAACGCTCTGTCTTCCGAAATTGCAGACAGAATCATCGACCCAAGCCTGTGCGAATTGCGCTATTTACCTGGCTCGATGCCTCTGTGGAAAGGCGTTTCAGTTTATCAATGTCACAGTCCGTAACTGCTTGCGTTGGGTGTGTGAGGTCTCACGTGTAGCTACGCATCGTACAGCACGCCGCGTATGCGCGTGGCCACGCTGATAATCCACTTCAAGTCCATCTATGAACGAGGACAAAGACACGTCACCGCGCTCTTTTATTTCTTCGCGGGACTCCAATTCGCCGTGCCGCAATGCCGCAAGACTATTGTTTCGCTGAACTGCGACTACACAAGGTCATTTGCACTGCAACATGCTTAGCCCTGGTACGGTGACCCATCGGAAGTCTCGGAAACGAAAAATCGATATTAGCCAAGCATTATGCCGACTTTATTGTCTTCGCTGCAATGAAGGTTCACAGAGGATTCTAGATAATACAATCACATCAAAATGCTTTAGCGGAATCGGCTGGAGGCGGCACAAACAGCGTACTTTGCACCATCTTGGTAGGTAAAAATCATTAATAATATCAAGGACAGGGCCGAATCGCTACTAGTGAAGTGTGTATTTGACGATTTACAGTACTCAACATCGGGATTATTAAAGCAGGTACTGGTAAAGTACATGGAGGTTATAGTTACACTTTAGCTACTTTATAGAGCCCCACGACAAACGAGCGATGGTAGGACGAAACTTTGTGGAAACGTTTTTAAGGACGTACAGAGGGGGAAATAAGGAAGAAACCATTAAAAGAAACATTTTCATTTCCACATGAGATAGTAACGTTTGTTACGAGGGTGAGCCAAATGAAAACCTTACAAACAACGTGCAGAGTGGCCTGTACGTGGCAGCATAGTGCAGATGCACACATACCGTTGCAGTATCAGTATAAAGATGGCCGCCCCACTTGCGACTTGCACCAGGGAAGAACAGCGTTCTGTTATTCGGTTTTTGCGTAGTGAAGGTGTGAAACCTATTGAAATTCATCGACGAATGAAGGTCCAGTACGGTGATGCATGTCTGTCACAGCAGCAAGTCTACGAATGGAGTAGGAAGTTCGCAAATGGTGTGACTTCAGTGGAAGATGTTCCTCGTCCAGGTCAGGCACAACGAGTTGTGACTCCACAGAACATTGCAGCAGTTGAAGCCATAGTGAAGGAAAACCGCCGAGTGACATTAAATGACATTGCAACAAGTTTACAGATTACTCATGGGTCAGCACACCACATTGTGCATGGTGTGCTCCAGTTTCACAAAGTGTCTGCAAGATGGGTGCCACGGCAGCTGACTCCTGAAGTTAGAGAACGACGTGTTGATGCTTGTGAAGAACTTCGGCGCTTTGAACGAGAAGGTGATGGCTTCCTTGCAAGAATCGTTACTGGGGACGAAACCTGGGTTCACTTCCACCAACCGGAAACGAAGATAGCTAGCAAGCAGTGGCGCCATTCCTCATCACCAAAACCAAAGAAAATTCGAACAGAACCATCAGCAGGGAAGGTTATGCTGACACTCTTTTGGGACGAAAAAGGCGTCATTTTGGAGCATTACATTCCTAGAGGGACCACTGTCGCCAGTGCATCATACACAGATCTCCTAAAAAATCATCTGTGGCCTGCAATCAAATCAAAGCGACGTGGACTGCTGTCAGCAGATGTCCTTTTGCATCATGACAATGCAATGCCCCACACTGCCCGTACAACAGTTGCAACAATCACAGACCTGCATTTTGAGTGTCTTCCTCATCCACCATACTCACCAAATCTTGTTCCAAGTGATTTCCACATGTTTGGACCACTCAAAGACGCAATGGGAGGAAAGAAGTTCCGTTCTGATGAAGAGGTACGACACGCGGTGCATGAGTGGTTGTGCGGACTACCAAAGGAGTTTTTTTCTAAAGGAATTTATGCACTTTGTACGCGCTGGAGGAGTTGCATTGAGCGTGGGGGAGATTATGTTGAAAAGTGATACAGCTTAGTACCACTTCTGCACAATAAATAATATTTAAAAATATATGTAAGGTTTTCATATGACTCACCCTCGTAATTGCCTACCATATTTACATTCCCTGATACAAACGTTGCTCACTGTGACAACCATCTGCTTCCACGACAGCCTGGAATCGCAATCGAGGTTGCCCTACTGCCGTCCAAAACAACAGTGAACCATGGAATGTTCAGCCGTCGTGACACAGTTCGTACAGTGCTTGACGATAGCGCCTTATTCCAGCATTCTTAGCTATGGCAACAGTAAGGTCTTCAACAATTTGTGGCGCAATTGGTCGTCGGCCTCTCCCAGGAGCATTTCCCAAATCGCCATTTAATTCAAACTTCTGAATCATGTTCAACCCTGGTGCGGAAAGAGGACCTCTCCGTATTCCTGTAATGCGTCGATACTCGCGAGGAGCAACAGCAGTATTTTTGTTGTTTTGAGAGTACAGCTTTACGAGTAAAGCCCTGCTTATATTGTCCAGACCCATGTTGACTAACTGTAAGGTGACCATATTTTCTAGACTCAAATTCGGGACATTAACATATTTCCTAGGCCCAAATCCGGGACACATTAAAAACTTTGCAAAATAGGCTATATTTATTTATTATATGAGAAGAAGGTTTCAATTAAATGTAATAAATACAAAATATCAAATTTGTTACAAAGAAAAGCACATTTACATTTTATTAATACCTTCTAAGATGAATGAGTGTGATCAGGGCAACTGTATTTATCAGTGCTGTGAATTTTCTTTATCAAGTCTGTATTTTTCAACAACATATGAAAAAACTCGACACAAGTTTCATCATAATTTATTCTACTTACTAACATTGCTTTCATGGTTTCTACAGCCAACTGTGTTTTTTCACTTGTCCATATATTGTTCATGTGGGGAAAATACCCTTTCAGTAGCAGCGTTAGTGCCAGGAAGGCAGAAAAGAAGCTCCACTAGCTTGAGTACATTTGAGAATGGCACATGATTCTGGCTGAAATGAGAAATCATCTCAACCCATCTTTGATCAGAAACAGTGTTTTTAGCAGCCCATTCAATGATTTTCTCAGTAGTTACAAACTGTTTGACACTGACATAATCATACATTAAATTTTCTGCAAACTGAAGACGTGGCACAGTTTCGCTAACTCGAGAAGAAGTTCTTTCAATGTCATCCCATACAGGTATTTGATTCAAGGTAACCCAATTGTAGCAGTCCAAGTTCTGGAAACTTTTATCAGTCCACTTTTTTAAGTAGGATAGAGCAGTTTCATAGAAAAATAATACAGCATCATGAAAACTCTTTACCTCTGCTGGAAGCAGACCTACCTCTGTTTCTAGAGTTTCAAGAATTGTTTTAACTCTTAAGGGAAGGAACTGGTCTTCAATTTTGGACTGCAATGTAGTTTTCAACTTACGAATACAATCAGCCACTTCAAATATAGTGACTGTCTGTCCTTCAACTTTTTTAACTGCTTCATGAAATGATGAAGCCTGACTGTGAACGAAGTATAGCCATACTTCAGACAAAGGGTTTTGAAAGAAGTTTTGAAGTAACAATGGATACTTTTTTCAGATTGGAAGTATGATTTTAGTGGTTTAAGCATTTTGATGACTCGCTCAACAGCAGGCAACAGTGCTAACCATCTTGTTTGAGCATAACCCAAAATCATTGCAAAATCTGTTTCAACAAAGCTGCAGAAGTCCTTCAGAGTTTCAACTTTCACAGTGTATGATTTGAAATACAGAAATATTTTGGAAACTACCATTTCTATATCTACAGCCAAAATATCAGTAGCTGCTCGAAGAGTATTATGCAGTATATGAGCAGCACGACCAATCCGTATCAGTTATGACCGAGTTCCACTTGTAGTTTAGTAAAAACATTATTCTGACCTTTTCTGTCAGCACCTCCAAAATTGCAATTAGTGTTATCAGCACACAGTCCAACAACTTTTTCTTCTAGGCTGTTTTTTCTGAGGCAGTCTGTTAAATAGCCACTCATAATAGTAGATGCTTCCCCAGGCAACGATTCTAATTGTAATAATCTTACTTTTACACCAGTTTTGGAATCAAAATATCTGACGAGGATAGGAAAGACCTCAATCTCTTTGTGGTTAGATGCATCAGTCAGAAGTGTTCGTCTGTTCGAGTTAATTTGTATTTCGTCCGCATGTTTGCCATAAAACCACCTCTGCCTCTTCCGTGGCTATCAGGAAATATGCAGATTTCTTCCTTCTTCTGTTCGAGTTACGGTTAGAACCGTTTCGCCCGCGCGAATGCGTTCGAGTGCGACATTTTCCCAGTTGCCGTGGTCTCTTGACTGCCCATTAGCTGTTCGAACTGTGGCCAACACGTGTTTGCACAGTAGAAACAGTTTGATAACGGTTTCGACAATTTGTCGTACCCTCTTGTCAAACAATTTCCCACCATAACTAAAACTGATACTAAAATATACCGATACAGGTGAAATGAATGTCTAATTCGGGGCAAATTGGGTCATGATTGTTAATTTCGGAACAAACAGGTGTCCCGAATGACCTTTGAAAAAATTCGGGACAGACACACAAAAATCGGGACTGTCCCGGAAAAAAAAAAAAAAAAAAAAACGGGACGGATGGTCACCTTACTAACTGCAACTGGGTAAAACAATACATAGTTCAGCAAAGCAGAAGTGTCAGTGTCTAAGGAAGAAATAAACCAAAGAGGTGCTAGGAGACGGCATTTCCTGATGGAGGCGAAAAACCAAGCAGAAATTACCACCACTGGTGGCGCTTTGCTCAAGTAAAGCGAAACGCGTCTGGCGTGAAAAACAAGCAATTTCGACTTTTAATCTTCGCTAACGACGAGGGGAAAAAGCTAAAAAAGCTGTCGACTTAAGAACACGTAAAAACGACGCATAAACACCGGTAACTGCTGGAGATGAATTATAAATTAAAGAGCCACGAATATGGTGAAAAATACTCTTAAATTGCAGCACACTTAAGATGGGAAGAAATGCATAAATAATAACTGGCTATCTATGCCGTAAACTCATCTTTGCCATTTCTGATACAACTATAATGTTATCGGAAAATCTGTAACCTTTTGTTTCCTCTCTGAAGTATAGTTCCCTTTCCATATTTCTTTTTGGTGTCTTTTACTGCTTGCTCAGTATAGACTGAAGGACATGGAATACAGGCTACGTACAATCGTGTCTCTCACCTTGCTCCACGTAGGTCACGTAAAGTGACCAATGCGCCTAATTAGTGATGAGTGTAGTTCAAGTTTGTGCGCGCCTGGGGAACACGACGATTACAAAGTGGCTCCGAAAGAACGTTGCGGCGCACAGTGATTTGTGGAGGGCAGGAGACAACAGGAACGCAACGGAATGGAATGGCGCGCCGTGCCCTTTTCCGTTGGCAGAAACGCAGCGGTCGCGAGCCCGCGCTTCCGGTGCATTGTGGGGCACGCGCGCTGCTGCCTTCCTTCCGGCCTGCTTCCCCCCCCCCCCTTCCCCCCCGCCGACTCATCCCACGGCATTCAGCTGGCGGAGGCGTGGCCAGCGTGGCCCGCCACCGTGTCAAGGACGTGCTGGCACGCTACAGCGCGACGCAAGCCAAGCAACGCCACGCCGTACCCACTGCTGGCGCTTTCCTCGCAGATTGTGTCATAGCGTCGCTGGAAAGCGGCTGGTTTTCCTGCGCCCGGTTTCTCTCCTCGATTTCCGAACGCGACAGCACGTAACAGTCGGTGGACTGGAAACGGATTTTTTTTCCTTGTGTTTTTCATTCTTTTCATACTTACATTAAAGTTACTTATGTTACCTGGCTAACAACAATGAGCCAAAGCATAACTACCACTTCTGACCGTGATACTGAATGCCACCTGATGCCCCCAAGGAACTTTCGCCACATCGAGAATCAGTCAACACGTAAGCTAAACGTAATTTTCAACGTGAACACCCGTCTGTTGACTAACCTGTCGGTCGAAGATAGTAACTGCGCTATTTGGTCTTTTGAGTCATTTCACGCAGCCCGCTACCAGCTCCTCTCCTGTAATCAACAGTATCACCTAGAGGAGCACTTGCAACCTACGTCCTCAATTATTTGCTGGATGTATTCCAGTCCGTTTTTCTCTGCAGTTTTCACCTTCTACAGCTCCCGTGGAAGATATTTCCCGATGCCTTAACCCATGTCGTACCATCTTGTCCCTTCTTGTTAATGTTTTGCAAACATTCTTTTCCTCGCTGATTCTCCGGGGAACCCCCTTCTTCCTTATCTTATCACTCTACCTAATTTTCAATATTCTTCTGTATTCTGTAGCACCACATCTCAAATGTTTCGATTCTCTTCTTTTCCCGTTTTCTCACAGGTCATGTCCTACTGCCATACCTTGTCATTTACTGAGCTCTGCTTATTTCAAAGCAGATACAATCGGTAATGCAGTTAATGTGTTCGGAGCATGTGTAATCGTACCTTAAGATCGTCTTTCGTTTAATTAGCGTCATTTTGCTGCGGCGGAAACACACAGAAACCCTCCCAGATGAATCCCCTGATAACCAACAAGTAGAGTGTAATGAACAACGAGAAACTTCAACAAATGTTGTTCTCATTAGGACAAAACGGTGCACAAATATCTTCGATTTTAAATTATTACCTAAAGAAATTCAGTGTGTGAAAAAAAAAGAGAAAAGTCGTGGTGTAAGTGTTTTAAGGAGCTCGCCTATAAAGCCGATGTTCGCTGAAAAGCAAGCACACAATGTGGAACAAGAACGTTTAAAACAATGAAGGGAAACTTCCAAAGAAGGTACTGCGCGGCGTCCTAAATGTAATGAGATCTACGCAGACCCTTTACCAGGTGATTAAATGGAATGTTGCACTGTGGGATGAAGATAGCTCAAACGTTGAAGGAGGAAAATGTGTCTCAGATATGTTGATGAAAAAAATGATGCAGTTTTCAATACAATAAAAATTTCACTAAATACTGCCCAGTAAGAAATACGCAGTAATGTTTAATTAAGTAATACTGTCTCATACTTACAAGAATAGAAACGTGTTCGACTTTTATCAGTATTTACATAATTTCAACATTGTGCTTGAATTATTTGTGTGTTTTGTCATCTTGCCGCTTAGTCAAAGTCATATTTCCCCAGTATACGTTCACATTAGCTTTTAAAACTAGTAAAATAATTGTGATTGTATTAAAGTAAAAATGTACACAATGGCGGACAATACAGTAAGAGGCCATAGATAATACTTGCAAAGAAAAACTAATTCCAAAATTAAGTTATCAAACACTAGCTTAGCGCTCGCTGCTTCGCTCGAGCACAGATTTTTGTTTTTCTTTAATCAAATTTTTTATCCTGATCACAAATTGCAATACCTTCTGAACTTTTTACGCCAATTCAGACAATGGAAGCATTGTCTTTTCCTAATATACTTCTGGGCAAAAAGTGATTCTCGTAGCTGGAGTCCGAGATCTTTGACAATCCTGCCTTATCAGTTCTTGTTGCGATAATTCCATACAAAATTTTATTCCCCAACACATATGTCTTCAAAAGCCAAATACTAATTTTCAGATATATAGCTTTAAATATATCGAAAAATTTTCATCCTTATTTCATCCCCTTAGGCGCTGAATTGGCAAAAACACTGAAACAAGCATTTTCTTTATTTATAACCGACAAGACAAATATACATTTTCTTACGATTTGCTTTAAAAATACTTTCATACTGTAATATTTTCATAAAAACTTCCATCTCCTATTTTACTCCCTCAGGGGTTTGAATTTCGAAAAATTCGTTCTTAATGGACTCCTAGAGTACAAGATGAACACCTACGCCAAATTTCAAGTTTCTGTCCTTAGCAGTTTGGGCTGGGAGATGATGAGTCAGTCAGGGCATTTCTCTTTATACGTATATAAACATTATTAATCGCTCACATCGTCAGCTTGCTCCGTTCTCACCTATATATTCGATACCACTGAACCAATCCTTTCAGCAAAAATAAACATAAAACGGTTCACTTAATGCGAATATTGGGACATTCAGCCGCTCACAGTGACGGAGATCACTACCAAGTCGCATGTCGTGCGTCATACTGCAACCGTTTCGTAGCATCGGGCAAGGCACTGTACCACGCAGCCCTATGACCAAAAATTAAATTAATATTCGCCTTCGAAATTGCCGAAGCCAGTACAGTGCTATCAGATTCAGCGTCCCTGTTGCTCTTGGGCTTTGCCTAGCGATTACCATTAGTCAGGCAGTAGCAGCATTATACACACGGTCGAGCTATTCAGTTGGGGACGGGAAGACGTAATTTCGCTTTAAAGTACACTTTGTACCGCCACTTAGTGCTGCAACAGTGGCCTCCACAGCATCCATTACTGGCCTGCACCCATACGGAGAAGCCCGATTAACCGGTCTGCAGGCAAATACGGGCCGAGCGCCGCCAGCGCTGCGTGCGCCGGCCATTACGACAAATCGCAGGAGTGGCTGGCGGGGCATGGCATAAGGAGTGGCTGGACTGACATGCACTACAGAGCGAGGAACTAAGGCTGAACATCGGCTACTCGTCTGTCTGATTTGGAAGGCCTCGTGTGGTCGCAAGCGGCCGACAAATCCTAACACATGCATTGAGGTGCCAAAAGTCACGGGATACATCCTAATGCCGTGTCGGATCTCTTTTCCCCGGTCGGATCTCTTTTCCCCGGCGTGATACAGCGGCTCGACGTGTCACTGACTTAACAACTCTGACGATGCCTGCAGAAATACTGAGCCATGCTAAGCGGGTCTAAGGCTTCCATTCAGTTCCTTATTGACCAGTCTGGCGTGGCAGTTGAGGACAGCAAAATGAAAACCGAAGTTTTAAATTCCACGTTCAAGAAATCGTTTACAGAAGAGAATTGTACAAACATACCGCCATTTGACCATCTTCCTGTCCGCCCCCGGTAGCTGAGTGGTTTATGCTGTCCAACCCTTGCGACCCCATGGTGCTACAGCATCCTGACATTAACTGGCAAACGGTTTGCGGGGGTGTGCATGCACCCTTTTTACCGTCGTCTGTCTCTGCACTCTGGTATACTTTAGTCTACGGCAAATTCCCGACTAATAGTCGACTTTATCGCATAGGGCTGGCCACCTCCCCACTCTGCCCTGACTGTCAGCTCGAAGAAACCGAGGAGCACCGTCTTACGTGCCCCCTGAAACGAAACGTTTGGCTCCTCATCCAACGAATCGTGGGCCTTTACCTCCGTGCCCCACCAACGACGGTAACCCCGGATTTCCTGTTGCCCCAGACATTTCATTTCACTACCCTCTTGCTAAGCACCATACCTTAATCTGGTTTCGAGGACAGGCTTTAGAATACCTCTTTCAGAGTGGTCCGCATACAGTCCTTGACTTCTGGTACAAAGTTGTGACCGCGTATAGCACCCTCACCCGAAAACCATCTTACCGACAAACTTTTGCCGGTTATCTCCGCAGCATCTTCCTTGACCCCCTCAAAGTTGAGTGCCACGCCTACCTGTCACATGATGCAATACCCTTATCCACGTTCTCCTGCATCGACAAAAAAACAATGTTATATTTTGTTGTATTTAATGTTTTTCTCATATTTTTTAACTAACAGAATAACTCTTGCATAATATATATATATATATATATATATATATATATATATATATATATATATATGTGTGTGTGTGTGTGTGTGTGTGTGTGTGTGTGTGTGTGTGTGTGTCTTTTTAGTTTGTTCAATAAAGATAACAAAAAATGGAAGAACACAGAATATATTATCTTTTGTCGTATTTCATGTTATTCTAATAATTTATTTACCTAACACTCATTTGTATATGTTTAACTGTTACCTTGAAGAACTGTTGTTTTGTGTATATATATACGTTCAAATCTCGGCGGGACCTTAGTAATTTAAATTTGTAGAATGCTGTCTCAATAAAACATTAAAAATGTAATGTTCCGATTACAGCAGAAATTGATACAAAAAGCGTAGGAAGACAGACTTCGTGAATCTAAAATACTGAGAGATACTTAATGACAACTGCAGGGCACCTTAGGGGGGGGGGGGGGGGGGGGAAGTGGTCAGCGCGACGGACTGTCAATCCTAAGTGCCCGGGTTCGATTCCCGGCTGGGTCGGAGATTTTTCTCCGCTCAGGGACTGGGTGTTGTGTTGTCCTAATCATCACCATTTCATCCCCATCGACGCGCAAGTCGCCGAAGTGGCGTCAAATCGAAAGATTTGCACCAGGCGAGCGGTCTACCCGACGGGAGGCCCTCGTCACACGCCATTATTATTATTATTATTATTATTATTATTTGACCATCGGACAGACTACCGTATGGACGACATACTAATAAGCATCTGTGGTGTAGAGAAACAACTGAAAGATTCGAAGGCAAATGAATCACCAAGTCCGGATGGAGACCCAGTTCGATTTTACAGAGTGTTCTCTACGACACTGGCCCCTTACCTAGCTTGCATTTATCGCGAATCTCTCGTCCAGAACAAAGTCCCAAGCGACTGCAAAATGGTGCACGTGACTCCAGTATAGAAGAAGGGTAAAATAACAGACATGCAAAATTACAGACCAATATCCCTCAATTCGGAGCGAGAGCTTCACAGGTGGTGGTCCCGAATGCTGTAGACACCGGTACCTGTAATACCCAGTAGTACGTCCTCTTGCACTGATGCATGCCTGTATTCGTCGTGGCATACTATCCACAAGTTCATCAAGGCACTGTTGGTCCAGATTGTCCCACTCCTCAACGGCGATTCAGCGTTGGTTCCCTCAAAGTGGTTGGTGGGTCACGACGACCATAAAACAGCCCTTTCGAATCTATCCCAGCCATGTTCGATAGGTTTCATGTCTGGAGAACATGCTGCCCACTCTAGTCGAGCGATGTCGTTATCCTGAAGGAAGTGATTCGCAAGATGTGCAGGATGAGGGCGCTAATTGTCGTCCATGAAGACGAATGCCTCACCAATATGCTGCCGATATGGTTGCACTATAGGTCGGAGGATGGAATTCACGTATCGTAGAGCCGTTACGGCGCCTTCCATGACCAACAGCGGCGTACGTCGGCCCCATATAATGCCGCCCCAAAACAGCAGGGAACCTCCACCTTGCTGCACTACCTGGACAGTGTGTCTTAGGGGCTGCCTCCAAACAAGTCTCCGACGATTGTCTGGTTGAAGGCATATGCGACACTCATCGGTGAAGAGAACGTGATGCCCTGAGTGGTCCATTCGGCGTGTTGTTGGGCTCATCTGTACCGCGCTGCATGGTGTCGTGGTTGCAAAGATGGACCTCGCCATGGACGTTGGGAGTGAAGTTGCGTATCATCCAGCCTATTGAGCACAGTTTGAGTCGTAACACGACGTCGTGTGGCTGCACGAAAAGCATTATTCAAAATGGTGGCGTCGCTGTCAGGGTCCCTCCGAGTCAATCTGTAGCTAGCGGTCATCCACTGCAGTAGTAGCCATTGGGCAGCCTGAACGAGGCATGTCATCGACAGTTCTTGTCTCTCTCTGCACTTCCTCAATGTCCGAACAACGTCGCTTTGGTTCACTCCGAGACGCCTGGACACTTCCCTTGTTGAGAACCCTCCCTGGCACAAAGTACCATTGCGGACGCGATCGAACAACGGTATTGACCGTCTAGGCATGGTTGAACTACAGACAACACGAGCGGCGTACCTCCTTCCTGGTGTAATGACGAACTAGTCGGCTGTCGGGCCCCCTCCATCTAATAGGCGCTGCTCATGCATGGTTGTTTACATCTTTGGGCAGGTTTAGTGACATCTCTGAACAGTCAAAGTCACTGTGTCTGTGATATAACATCCACAGTCAACGTCTATCTTCAGGAGTTCTGGGAACCGGGGTGATGCAAAACTTTTTTTGACCTGTGTATAACCTACCTGTTTGCCAACAAGTTTTGACTATATATAGCCTATGTCCGTCCGAATGTTCATAAGAGCATCGTGTAAAAGTTTAAAGTAATTCGGTCAAGAACTTTTCGAGATTTTTCGTAATAACGTTTCCCCTATTATATTACTCGGAGAAGAACTTTCAGAGATATATGAGTTTGAACAAACGAACCTTTACATTTTTATTTATAGAGACTACGCCTTTCAGCCAGTCAGGAGTAGAATGAAGGCAATTTCATCGGCCGTTACGTCCTCTCGCTTATAGCGCTTCTGTATGGCGCTACTTCCTGCCAGGACTTCTTAGAAGTTTCTCTGTAATGAGTGTTCGAAAACACCAGTCGTTCGTGGGGAAATAAGGAATGTCCACAGGAAGGGCACAGATGCGCGGCCAGTAAATATCTTATGATCTACGGAACAGAAGAATCCGGAACGTCTTTGTTTTTGATGATTTGCTCCAACAACGGTTGCATCCAAAAGCTACGTACGCGTGTTTTCTCTCCACGCAAGAGTGGTAGTGTCATCAGAGGATGCGTCAGAGTAAGTACTGCGTCCATGACATCGTTTTGCCCCATTGGTCAAGCGTCATGTCTCTACGTAATCTTACTGACAGTACCGCTGGCTGCCGGCCGTGGTGGCCAAGCGGTTCTAGGCGCTACAGTCCGGAACCGAGCGGCCGCTACGGTCGCAGGTTCGAATCCTGCCTCGGGCATGGATGTGTGTGATGTCCTTAGGTTAGTTAGGTTTAAGTAGTTCTAAGTTATAGGGGACTGATGACCTTAGAAGTTAAGTCCCATAGTGCTCAGAGCCATTTGAACCATTAGTACCGCTGGCTAATTTGTGATTACAGAGGGAAAAGTTGGAGAGTAATGTTCTTGTCGACACCGGTGCCATTAGAGGATGAACGATGGCTCGGAACGGGCAAGGATGGAAGAAGGAATCGACTCCATCCTGTAGAGAAACTTTGTATAGACTACGTCAAAAAAGTTATGTCGTGCAAAAAGAAATTTCCCACAATGTAGGGTGTTACAATAATAGCTGTAGTATCCTATTGTTTGTTCGATATTAGACAATGGAGAAGGTAGTGAGTAAATACGTATTAAAGGCACACATTGCACGTTTACAGTCATACGCAGCATTTGGCACTAAAAATCCAGCATAAGTATCTCTGCTTTCGGAAAATATTCCTTGTACTGAGTTGCTATCTGTCTAGACTCGATTCGTTATCCATTCACTACAGCAGATGTAGTTAGGGCCTAGCCTGCTCTGTGCTGTTTTCCAAGTTCCAAATGAATGAATATTTCACTTAAACTTTACTCCTCCATCAGGTCCAGAGGACCGCGCAATAACGACCGGTTGCCCTGCAATATGGCGCTATTTGGATGCCGTATGGAGGAACATAGGCTCACCATGCCGCTCTTCCGGCCATTGTCACCTGTCCAGATCTTAGGAGCCGCTACTTAGCACTCAAGCAGCTCCTCAGTTGGCATCGCAAGGTTGAAGAAACTCCGTTCCAGTTCTCTCAGCGAGTCAAACTACCTGGCACTAACAGGAATTGAACGTGGATCCTCCACGTGGAAGTCAGACGAACTGATCGCTCAGCAACAAAGCTGACACTGGAATATAATCCGGTCAAAAATAATGATGCAAAGGACATACTCTCCCATTTCTGAGATTATATTTTCACCTGAAGAATAACGCGTGTACATCTGTTGTTTGTGTCAGTGAGTTATGTAGCATTCAGCACCTCCTATGGTCGTCCATGGTTTCCGACGGTGCTGCCCAGCCAAGTCTTGAAGATAATTCTAACTCCTAAGAGATCGAAACTGTTTTCTCAAGGTAGTCACGATTCAAGAGTAGAACAAAAATCCAACATCAACGCTGTACTGCACTAGTCAGGGATTAAATTACGCTTCGTCGTTATTTGGTGGTATCAAGTAGCGCTGTTTCCAAGGGAAGAAAGCCTCCATTTTTGATTACGTTATTTCTGTAAAGTGGAAGTTATGTGAAACAATCGAAGAGATTCACACAGTCTGCTAAATGACGTGACCACGTCTTCCCTCTCAGCACATTAGCGTCCTCACACCGGAGATCAATACAGCAGGGATGCGCTCTGTCCCGATTCACGACTTCATTTGAACGATTCAGCTGCGTAGTATAGGATCAACGAGTTGTTAGATTTTCCGATGAACTTGTGCTGTTGCACAGTCGAACTTTGTACCTCAAGAGAATTGTTTGTTAATTACTGCCTCAAGTGATGCTTTGTTCGTCAGTGACAGTTGTAAATTATCCAGTACTCCTGCGGCAACGAAGTGTGTCAAAGTTAAGTAAATGTTTTATTAAGTAATAACGTGAACTAATACTGCATGTTCGTATATCCATAATTGAAACTACATGTGTTCTAGTTCGACGAGCGTCGTCCCACAGTTACGGCCGGACAAAGTAATTTCGTCTGATCAGAATAATTAAAACTAAATCGTCTGATTTATCTACTAACTCTTTTACTAAAGACTGAGTTAGGCTGAAAGAAACCAAATCGTCTTCCAACAGCCATTGTAGACGCTGTCAGTGGAAATTCCCTACCAACAGGCACCAAGCTGCCGTTTTAAAGTGGGCTTGATGATCTGTTGGCGTATTCGACTTGGCAGAATTAAGAGTAATTAGGACTGAAGGGCAAGCTTATAACGTTGCCAGTGCAGGGTCAAGTTCTGACGTCATACATTTTTCCCCTTCATCTTTCGTTATTTTCTTACGGCAACTGCTTATTTCAGTTTCAGGTGCTTCTTTTCGGAATGGTGGAATAAATGGTTCCAATTATGTTAATTAAAATGATCGATGAAGTACTTATAATGATGCTTTGCTATTCTCCTCGAGAATAAACATTTTCTTGCTGAAACTGGAAGGAATTTGAAAAAGTGCTTTTTGTCGTCAACGAACAACCGTCTCCTCTATTCCTAGAACGAGTAATGCATACTGTTAGAAATCTAATTACAGATGCCGGCTACTGCAAATTAATAGCAGAGTTTGAACATAATATTCCTGCTATTTCGTCAACCGGACAAAGGATAATGACGTTATTTTCTCATTATCTGCGCCCGTAGTTTGCAACTTGAAACGCGGTACGTCGGCTTTTCGTAATACAAAACGCGCACATCAGCGAGTTGAATATTACTTGTAGCTCAGATTGCGAAATGGTGGTTGCGCAGTTATTAAACAGTTTCCCGGCGTTATGAAGTATATTCTGTGCACAATTTTCGCTTCGGAGCACAAGTCAAAACTAACCTACAGTTACGTTTCCGTCTAATACTCAGTATTTCTATTGTTTAGGATAAATTGTGTATATCAGTAATGAGAAACCTGCAGAAAGGCTCTTTGATGTTCACATGATGTTCATCGGAAGGTAGGTATGGTTCGAAAGGAACGAATTTATTCCATATAAACACCTGCAATTTCTTCCTACCGTCTTCCTGCGCACAATTAACGCAGCACTTTCACCAAACAATTGGCGGTTTCACTGTAACATCTCGAGCCAGGTCGATGGAGGAGATGAAAGCTGGATATCCGCTCCCGTTTCATTAACAGCTCATCAAAGCCGCTCTCTTTACTTCAAATTGTTAATAACCTGCTCACTTTCAAGCGGAGAAACCACACGTTAATTTCTCTTTATCAACGCACGCTACTGGTGAAAACGTTACGGTTCCTGTCAATTGTACTAATGGTAACTCATAATGATCAATACTGTAGCAAACTACGACATCCTACGTATGCTGAACGGTAATCATTCATGTTCATGTAACGAGCATGATCAAAACCCAAGACTCTTTCCTGTAGGCCCAGCAGAGACCGAGCGAGGTAGCCCAGTGGTTAGCACACTGGCCTCACATTCGGGAGGACGACAGCTCAAACCCGCACCCGTCCATCCTGATTTAGGTTTAAGGCAAATTCCGGGATGGTTTCTCTGAAAGGGCAGGGACGACTTCATTCCTCATTCTTCCCAAATCCGAGCTTCATCTACATCGATACTCTGCAAATCACATTTAAGTGCATGGCAGAGAGTTCATGGAACCACCTTCACAATTCTCAATGAATCCAATCTCGTATAGCGCGCGGAAAGAATGAACACCTATATCTTTCCGTACGATCTCTGATTTCCCTTATTTCATCATGGTGATCGTACCGCCCTATGTAGGTCGGTGTCAACAAAATATTTTCGCATTCGGAGGAGAAAGCTGGTGATTGGAATTTCGTGAGAAGATTCCGTCACAACGAAAAACGCCTTTCTTTCAATGATTTCCAGCCCAAATCCCGTATCATTTCTGTGACAATCTCTCCCACATTTCGCGATAATACAAAACGTGGTGCCTTTCTTTGAACTTTTTCGATGTACTCCATCAGTCCTACTTGGTAAGGATCCCACACCGTCCAGCAGTATTCTAAAAGAGGACGGACAAGCGTAGTGTAGACAGTCTCCTTAGTAGGTTTGTTACATTTTCTAAGTGTCCTGCCAATAAAACACAGCTTTTGGTTCGCCTACCCCACAACATTTTCTAAGTGTCCTTTCCAATTTAAGTTGTTCGTAATTGTAATACCTAGGTATTTAGTTGAATTTACAGCTTTTAAATTAGACTGATTTATCGTGTAACCGAAGTTCCTTTTAGCACTCATGTGGACGACCTCACACTTTTCGTTATTTAGGGTCAACTGCCACTTTTCGCACCATTCAGGCATCTTCAGGCACTATTCAGATATTTTTTTTCCAAATCGTTTTGCAGTTTGTTTTTATCTTCTGATGACTTTATTAGTCGATAAACGACATCGTCATCTGCAAACAACCGAAGACGGCTGCTCAGATTGTCTCCCAAATCGTTTATATAGATAAGGAACAGCAAAGAGCCTATAACACCACCTCGGGGAACGTCTGAAAACACTTCTGTTTTACTCGCTGACTTTCCGTCAGTTACTACGAACCGTGGCCTCTCTGACAGGAGATCGCGAATCGAGTCACATAACTGAGAAGATATTCCACAAGCACGCAATTTTACTACGAGCCGCTTATGTGGTACAGTGTCAAAAGCCTTCCGGAAATCCAGGAATACGGAATCGACCTGAAATCCATTGTCAATAGCACTCAACACTTCATGTGAATAAAGAGCTAGTTGTGTTTCACAGGAACAATGTTATCTAAACCCACGTTGACTGTGTGTCAATAGACCGTTTCCTTCGAGGTAATTCATAATCTTCGAACACAACATATGTTCTAAAATCCTGCTACATATCGACTTTAACGATATGGGCCTGTAATTTAGTGGATTACTCATACTACCTTTCTTGAATATTGGTGTGACCTGTGCAACTTTCCAGTCTGTGGGTACGGATCTTTCGTAGAGCGAACGGTTATATATGATTAAGAATGGATTTACTGCATCAGCATACTCCGAAGGGAACCTAATTGGTATACAGTCTGGACCAGAAGACTTGCTTTTATTTAGTGATTTAAGTTGCTTCACTACTCCGAGGATATTTACTTCTACGTTATTCATGTTGGCAGTTGTTCTCGATTCGAATTCTGGAATATTTACTTCTTTTGTGCAGGCATTTCGGAAGCTTGTGCTCTGTCCCTAGTGACCTCGTTGTAGACGGGACGTTTAATCTCCTCCTCCTCCTCCTCCTCCTCCTCCTCCATTAGGGAAATATATACGGGGTGTTCAGAAACAGTGTGAAAAGCTTACAAGGGTGTTCCGCGGGAGGCTGTGTTGAGAAATAACTGTTCGGAAAAAAAAAATCGATACGTTGCGCCGTTTCAGAGTTATTTAGCATCGAAGTAGCAAATCAAGTCGTTACACGCGCAAATTGAAGCACTTGCACGCGCTATAATGTGGTAATGCAGAGGCAACTGTCGGTCCGTGAGGTACCACTTGTTGAAATGCTAATTACCAGTTAAAATGTGCCTTTTTTGAAAGTGATAAATTTAAGTTACGTGAACAAAAGCTACGACTGTCCGTTTCCTGCATCAAGCCGATGCGATCATGAACACATCAAATATTGTGGTTTGTTAATTTATCCATGTAAAATATAACTGTACACATTAAACTGTCTAAGGTAGTGCCTACAAAACCGTGGATGACGAGCACGGGTGACTATTGAAACTCGACGCGCATGAAGGTACCTTTGAGGTCCACATTTCAATTATTCCCCTCTCCCTTCAAATTATTTATTCGTAAAATAATATTAGGTAGAAGTTAAGTCGAATTTTTTATATTTAATTATGAATGACAAGCTGATGTTATATTCTGTAAGCGGCCGAAAATAGTCCGGAAGAGTTGTCCCACTTGAAGATGTGCCGTATACGACGCACGAATGCTGCTGCTACATGCGGCGTAAGGTACGATAGTAGACACGTAACTGAGTAATCTGTCACAGAAAGGTGTCTAGTGAACACACGTCGCGCGTGAACCCACTTTAAACGTTAGACGGTAATCGGTGCACGACGCATGGGTCATAGCACATCGGAGATTACACAAGAGCTCGGGCACCGGAGGTACACATTGTCCAGTGGCTCTTCAGTATCGCAGAGACAATGTTTGCTCACGCCTAAACCGCCGCGCTTAACGGTCATAAGTGATAAACGGACGTCACGTCGCCTACGCAGAGCCATATGGGGCGGTCGACGGTCTGCCGACAATCGTCAAATCGCCGCCGACACGAATGTGGTGTGTCTGGAATACATTTCTGGCAGGACGGTTTGAAGACAAAGGCACCGCACAAGTTTCACGAGCCGACGACCGAATCAGGTCCCACCAAATTTCGACTTTGAAACGAGTGGAGTATTTCCAGTGAAACAACACTTTCGAAAAAAAAAAAAAAAAATTCTCCACTGTACGCTTGATTGGGACGGGAAAACCCTAACATACAGTTAAAAAAAAAAAAAAAGTAGCCCTTGTCATGGTCTCATACGTGGAGCATGGCCGCAAATATAGATATATAAAACCAACGTCTCCGGAGTGTCTTCTGAACTAATGTTGCCTGCTAGATTTAGTTTAGGCATGATTATTTGTTTTTTGTCACATCGTCTCTCAGTACGAAACTGAGCATTCATTTGGCAAAGTCTATAGCTATCTCAGACTCTCAGTATCTTTTAGGAGAAATATCTAAACCCGTCTAAACTAGGCCCTATATGTCTAGGGAGTGTTCAAATGAAAACGTACGAAACATCGTAACAACGAAACTGATTGAAATTTGCATGTGCCGCTTTGGGATAACATAGTTAAATATCTAAGGACGCGCATTTGGTGCCCGGCTTGGTTGTATGCATTTTCACCTCCCCCTTAAAATTCAAAGCTGCGCCCTCAGCAGGCAAGGTGATGTACACAGTCTTTTTCGACGTCCAGTGTCCGGTAATCATCGAATTCCCGAGCACGTAAAAACCATTAACAATGATGTCACTGTGAGACACTCCGTATCCTATGCTAGTCCATCAAGAGCAAACGGACTGGGTTGCTTACGGAGGGTATGGTCCGGCTCCACAATAAGCCGCGCCCACTCGTCTCCAAGATCACACGAAGTGTAATGGCCAAGTTCAAGGACGCGCTGCTTGAGCATCCGCCGAACAGCTCGGACATGTCGCCCTGCGGCTCCCATGTGTTTGGTCTGCTAAAAAAACGTCTCAAAGGGAAGCGCTTCAACTCTGACGACAAAATGAAAGGCACTGTGGAGGACTGGCTACTGCCACAGCAACAGGAATTCTAAGAAAGGGGACCCTTCGGCTCGTGAAACAGTAGGACAGTTGAGCTCAGAACTCTGGTGATAACTTTTAAATAAAGACGTCAACCATAACCACAGTGATATTTCCTACATTTTCTGCTGAACACTCCTCATGCAATGTTTCTGACATACTTGCCCGTCCCGTACAGCTGTGAAGACTAGAGGAAACTTCGAAACTAGAAAGAACATGCGCTCTACAGGAAAAAGAAAAAGAGAAATAACTGACCTTTCTCATCGCTTGTAAGATGAGAACAACAGTGTGTGGTTCGATCGCTCCAGTGTAAGAGTAGAACAATAGAGAATGGGTCTGTTGTTCACAAAGCACAATTGTTTTGGCAGCTCATTATCTGTTCGCGATCGGTAGGATTACTTCTACCTGATGGTCGACGACGTTTATCCGTTAACGTTACTCATCAGCTATCTCGCGAAATATTAGTTTGCAACAAAAGACTTTTCCACGAATAAAATATTCCTTACGCGATCCTGATCCCACAATTTGACTGCTACAGTCACACCACTGTTCTCAGAGTCGTGTTACAATTGATGAAAGCCAGATACAAAAAGTAACAACTTTCTGTATGCAGATTCAGTAAGGTCGAGATTTACTACTCGAATCTCTGTTTTAAACTCAAGAAAAAGAAACATTTTCGAACTGTTATCGTCAATTACGCTTACGCATCGATTCATAACTGTGCAAGCCGCCGGACGTTATAAAAAGTTCCACGGTAATCTTCTCTGTCGCGTTTTATTGGAAGTGACTACTCCACTCTCTCCATGACGACACAGTTACGTCAGTGGCCAGTGACGACTTTCTCAGCAGTGTCAGGAGCTAGATTTCCCCCCTGACGAAGAACTATGGGTAATCTCCAATACATCCAGTTTTAATTGACAACTGACAGTGCTAGAATAACTGGATTTTTTCACATAAGATTATTTAACGAGCGTTAAATAATGTGACCACATTTCGTTCCGTTTAGAGAAAAGCGCATATTTTGTACGAGCCCCCTCTGGCAGTAGTTTCAGTGTAGTTCAATAGTGAATTTTATATGGAAGCTAAACATGGACGATGCACACGTCAGACAAGGAAGAACTGAAGCTTTTGAAATGAGATTCACAGAAAAATTCCGGCGATTGGACGGGAAGATCGAATAACTAATGTGTAGGCACTGAATCGAAATGAGTAGAAAAACAGATTTATGGCCCAACTTGACTTCAGAAGAGGGAGAGTGAGTGTGAGTGTGAGTGTGTGTGTGTGTGTGTGTGTGTGTGTGTGTGTGTGTGTGTGTGTGTGTGTTTTTGAGGGGGGGTTGTAGAGAAAAAGTAAGGCTTGACTACTGTAGGCAGGTTGATTGGACGTAGGTTGTAATAGCTACGCAGAGATGGATTGCACAGAATAGACTAGCATGGAGAACTGAATCAAACCAATCTTTGGACGGAAGGTATATTCCCCGAACAGCTGAATACTGAAACGATACAAAATACATCAAATACAGTGTCCAAAATGCGTAATCAGGATAGTTTTTATGCCGATGATAGGCAATTTAGAAAGTAAAAGAACGAAAAAGGATCTCTAACAACATCCAATCAACGCAGATACGTTCTAGTTGTAAGTGCTTCACTGTCCCGCTTCGTTCTCCATACTTATCAGATCTGGCCCTTACGGACTTTTTTATTTCCCATGCTGAAAAACCCATTGCTGGTTCAAATGGCTTTGAGCACTATGGGACTTAACTTCTGAGGTCATCAGTCCCCTAGAACTTAGAACTACTTAAACCTAACTAACCTAAGGACATCACACACATCCATGCCCGAGGCAGGAACCCGCGACCGTAAAAACCCATTGAAAGGACGAAGATTTGCAACGATAGACGATATAAAAGAAAGTTTGCAGACGGTACTTCGCGCTATCCAGAAAAAGGCGTACCAAGCTTGCTTCCGTAAGTGGAAACGGCATTGGGGACGAATTATCAACTGTTGAGAGGAGTATTTTGAGGGAGACCATATAAGTAGAAGGTAAATATAGAAAAATTTGGTGGACAAAATTCCGGAATTTTTTGAACAGTTCTCGTATGGCGTCTACGGTGTTAAAATCCAATGATGTCTCCTCTTCCTCTCTCTCTCTCTCTCTCTCTCTCTCTCTGCCACATGAATTTGTGCGCTGCGGCGGTGCCGTCCCAGTTGCAAGGCTTGATGGGCGGCTCTCCGTCCTTATTCCTGCGCAGCCGGTGCCGCCGCGGCGTGGCGTCGGCTGCTTTGACGCGGTCCGCCGTGTTTGCGCACATAATGGCCCGCGCAGCCGCTCGCCAGTTTTCGCCCGCAGGCGTGCCCGACTGCCTGCATTAGCGAGAGGCCTTTCTTATGTACACCCAGCGTGCCATTCCCCGCCCTGCTCCTGTTTCTGCCTGACCCAGATACCACCGCAAAATTTTCCCAATCGCGCCCGCGCTAGCTTCGGCATCACCACGTTACACCCGCTGTTGCTTTTCTCCCATCTCTCATTCAACTTTCGCAGTTTATAATCAGAGTTTCAGCGTGATACCTACAGTCTTAAGTAAGAGTGTGGTCGGCATTACACACAGATAGTAAAAGATATCACGGGATCTTTGTCCCTCGTGTAATGTCCATTAAGGGGGGTAAGGATATGAAACGGGCCGACTTGGAGCACGAGAGGCACCACAGGACATTTTAATTTACACTGTCTATACTTTTACAAATAAATTCATAAAACTTTTTTTAGCATGACCAGGAAGGATTCAGGATTCATACTCATAGCAGAGGAAGTTCAAAAACATAAAACAATTTTTTTTTACATGTGAAATTTCATCATTTTTTCACTTTGTATTGACTGCATTTGTTGTTGTAGGTACACTTTTCTTCATAAGTAAGACAGATTCTTCGATGAATTTTGCACAGCATACAAACCATGCTCACAGGTGTATGAAACTCTAGAATTTCCCAAATCTGTTAAAAACTGTGGTAAAAATTGAGGTAATTAACAATAAAATGCGAGTTTTCTCTTAACACGAAGTTTAAAACGTAACAGCCCATTCATTTTTCCATAGATTAAATAAATTCTAGAGTTTCATACACCTGTAAGTATGGTTTGTAAGCAGTGCAAAATTCATCGAAGAATCTCTCTTACTTATGAAGAAAACTGTACCTATAGCAACAAATCCAGCCAACAGAAAGTGAAAAAAAATCATGAAATTTCACATTTAAAAAATATTTTTTTTGTGTTTTTGAACTTCCATTGCTATGAGTATGAATCCTGAATCCTTCCTGGTCATGCTGACAAAGTTTTATGAATTTATTTGTAAAAGTATAGATAGTGCAAATTAAAATGTCCTGTGGTGCCTCTCCTCCTCGAAGTCAGCCCGTTTGACGTCCTACCCCCCTTAAGTATTAGTTTACTTTGAATTCTTGACTGAGATTCACAAGACTATAGCTTGCGCGCTACGTTTTGAGGCTGTGTTTCTCCGCGGCCACCCCAAAGGTCTGAGTCATTTCGCAGCGTCTAAATATATGGTGAAATCAAGTCATTTGTACAAATGTAGGTAACACGCTATAAATTGGTTAAAAACATGGACGACTTTGAACAACGTGGCTCAATCGGTAAAGCTACTCGAAGGTGGAAAAATGATTCTGAACCTTTTATCGGGAAACCCATACTTAACATAAAGTCAAACGCAAGCAAAATTCACTTTGAAACGGCTGTCAACACAAATTCGACGCATCTGGAGGTCCTCTTCCACGTGAATATGCGGAAAACTTTATTTCAAGCTTGCCTTGGAGATGCCAAGCAATTACCGACGCTGCGGGTGATTGGACGTATTATTAATCGTAATTGCATTTTTCTTTTGTTCATATACGATGTATGCATATTTTTCAGTTTGTTGTTAGATACATCTTTCTGCTACATAAAAACGACGAAATTGGAAGATAAAGCAAGAGCGCTCAATTTCTTTCGGGGACACCAACCGTATGAAAATTTTTCTACTAATTAACCCAACCAGGATTTTACTTAACGCTCATTTTCGTTAGGTTCACAACACTGCACACGAGCAACGTTCCTTGTAGCTTTCTACCTTACACAGCTGTGGCTTTCGTTCAAGTGACGGCGGAAGACCGCTGTCTAGGAGTGCTTGTAGCGTGTTTGGGTCTGCCAGACCGATCATAGCAGGTAGGTAAGTACTTGTTGGGGCTATACGACTCAAAGTAGCAATGATGGCATCGTTTTTCCCAACACAAATACGTTTGTAGCACACACCTCAGCATATCAACCGATCTCTCAAAAGATCTGTCAACAGACTGGCGGGGATAGAACAGCAAGACGTTGGGAGTGTGAACCAGAGTACGGTGCCTGTGAGAGGACGGCGTTGTGTGTGTGAAGATAGTAAAACGCAATATATTTGTTTCAAATACTCAAAGTTTGTGTCTCTCAAAAAACACAAGTTTAATTTGTAAAGACAGCATGTAGTGGCCTGGTGTGGTAAAACGACATGAGGAAACAGTATGTTCAAAAGACATCGTGGACACACTCCGTTTACTTACAACGTTTTCGTACATGTATTCTACAGATCTGTTCATACCCGAGTTTGGTTTTCGTAGCTTTCATTGTTCTACTTCGTGTGCTATGACACACGGCAGACACATTGTGTAACCATTTTTGGCCTGTACGGTATGCAAATGTTAGAATCACTGTGTAATTTGCTTGCATAGCAATAAAGGACAACAATTTACTCAAACCCAAAGCAAACCTTGTTTGTTTACTTCATCTAGACAACATACGTGAATGTGAAGCCCTTTTGTGCTCCCTATCCTTAACAAATCAAGACCCCTCGTAGCAACGGCGGTACAAACGAACACAGTAGCAACGCAAGGTTAACAGACTATTCATCACTCCTCCACCATTAGTAGACGTTATTTCATTCTCTTTCTTGTCCAAAGGCTTAGTATATAGGAAACAGGGGAAAGCAGAAAATGTGAAGTTGAGTGCACCCTGCTTCACATAAGCAGGAAATTAGAAGAAATCAAATCTCGTAAAGACATGAAAGCCTGTATGATTAAATCTGGTACTTTGGGGAGAGAGCAAAAATAAATAAATAAAATAAAAAATTCAATCACCGCTCCGTCGACAGGCTATACTCAAAAAATGGAGGAGCATAGTTTAAACACCATCTGGCCAATTAAATTCAGCTTTGTCGTCATTTGCCAGAGCCGCTTATGGTGAATAGGGTCACGCTCCTTTTGAGAAGCACATAATCGATTTCCTCCTTCACCCTTATCCAACATGACACTGGGCTCGCTCTCTAATGAATCTTCGATAAATGGTAAACAATATACTTGTTGTTCGGCAATACAATTCGTGCAACAGCCTGAGACACATGGATAAGTCCGTTCGTCCTTTTTACTTGAAGGTCGAGCGAACGCTAACCACTGAGCAATCGTATACACTCTGCTAAGCCCGAGAGTGTCTGCAAGCTTAAAACTGAATGGGACCATTCTTTGAAAAAACTGGAAGACAAAGTAACAGCGCCAAATTTACTAACGGGGGCACCACCCACATGAAAATTTTGAATTATATGGCCAACCTCAGATAGCCGATTAGGAGACATCAGTATCATAAGAAACAAAGCTACGTTCTAAGTTCAACAGTATGGATCAAGCAAACAGATTTGGGGACAGAATTATTACGCCAATAGCTTATTTATATTATACTGTAGTAATGTGGACCAGGATCAACGTGTTGGGACAATTTTGCGATCACTGCACCACAAAGCTAGTCAAAAGGGCTCAAATCTGGATATAGGATCAGGTCTTCATAATCTGGCTGGGAGGGGACTGTATGTAACGGCGTACAATTCGGAATCACTACATCCAAATCAGAGCACAAACCTCTCTCTTTTTGTTTAAGAGTAACCTTCCTAACATTTCGTGGCAACACTACTGATAATCGCTAATTACGGGAATTTAATTTTAGCATTCTCTTCTTCTGCCACACATATAACTTTATTATACTTTTAATTCAAAGGTGTAATTGTTATACCATGTGTGTCCTCTAGTATCTAGTCTTCTTTAAAAGCTTGCATAGACGCATGTGAAACAGTTGTAGCGGCGCAGCATGTGTACAAATTGCACAGGATGTTTTACGTATTATAACTGTGTTCATGGTATGCTCATTTTCAATTATTTTATCGTCTTGCACATTTAAGATAGAATTTTCTATGCTTTCTAGATCTGAGAGTGATTATTCAACAATCGAAACGACTGATTTGAAGTACTAGTATAATTTGCGATCAAGACAAATTCATATTTCACGCAAAATCCGACTCGCATGTGAAATTACTGAAGGGTGGCTAATGGCACAGTAAAACTTGCAGGATAGGCAACTTTCACACTGAGTGCAGAACATTTTCCCTACACTGGCCCCTGACCGTAGACATAATATTCAAGATGGGTGCCTATTAGCTTAATTTTCAAGGAGTATGAGGATGTTGCTAATTTGGCCCAGTTCCTGTCTTGTTTCGCAGGCTACCTGATGCTACTGATAATGAGCTCACAAAACTGGCGTGTGAAATTAATATGCTGATCTCACGTTCCAGGGAATCACTAAAACCCATGCGAAATTTTTCATCCCGTCGCGATACTGCGGGAGTTACAGACTGTGAGAGAGATTTCACTAGTTATAGCGTGGGCTCGTATGCAGGAAGTCCTGAGTTTAAACACCGGTCCTCACAGTTAAACAAAATTTTCTGTGGTATCCCCCTTTCACGTGCGTCAAATATTGAGATGACTGTTTGGAAAAGATGGACGGATTAATTCTTTCCGTAACTTATATCCAAGAACAGGTTTCTAATGACCCTATCGTCGACGCAATATTATGCCTCAAACACGAAACAGACCAAGAGGAGGCCACAAAACGGTGCATTTCAGTGAATAGTTTCTGAGAAATTTAATAACCGATACTGAAATGCTGGTCGCTGACATAAAACTCCTATATTTGTCGCAAGAGATCCGCTTCGTTATTTTCTCCTCTCTCTTGACATTACCTAATAATAATGAATTTTTTTTAGAGGGAGAGACAGAGCGAGGGGGACCGGGTGTCGGGATGGTGTGGTTGTATTTATGGCTCGGATACTGAACTGGTGGCACTTAAAAACACAAGAATGATATGTATACATACGTGCTACGCCGGCTCAAAGTTCACAGTTCAGCTGACCGTATGGCATACATTTTTGAGCCAGAATTACCGACGCAAAATTTCAGTATTGGGATGCGGTGTTTAAGAAGGAAAAATCAGTGATGTACGCGAAGAATGCCTTCTAAAACAACGATGAACGAACACACGCAGTCCTGTCAGAAGTGGTCATAAGATTTGTCTTCTCGTAGATGAAAATCAGCCTACCCGGCCGTTTATCGGAGATCTATGGTTTCATATGGAATCAGAAGCACTTAGAAAAGTTTCATTCACGATCTACTACAGGATAACATTATGCGGAAGTCTTAGATTCCACCACATTACGGTCACTCATTTTGGGTTTGACCATATGATATGAAAGTGGGCTACTTTCGTTAAAACGCTGAACAGAATACAGTAGTTGTTAGCTTATGTTAAGTAATATTAATAAACATGTTTTCTGACGTTTCGCCGGTGAGGTTAATAAACATATGTTTTCAGATGCCCAGATGAGTTGATAATTTTTGCGCACAATATTTCTGTGACTAACGCAGCCGTCAAAATACTCCACAAGAAAAATTTTGCGGTAAGTTCAATGGGACCAAACTGCTGAGGTCATCGGTCCCTAGGCTTACACACTACTTAGTTTTAACTCAAACCAACTTCGCTAAGGACAGCACACACATCCATGCCCAAGGGAGGGCTTAACCCTC
Organism: Schistocerca piceifrons; assembly: GCF_021461385.2. Taxonomy (NCBI): domain Eukaryota; kingdom Metazoa; phylum Arthropoda; class Insecta; order Orthoptera; family Acrididae; genus Schistocerca; species Schistocerca piceifrons. The sequence goes on from NC_060139.1 coordinate 946,141,792, forward strand.
CGACGGGGCATCACTCTACGAAACAGGAAACAACTTGGCTGAGCATCCGACAAACAAAAACAGCACCACCACCAGTCAAAAAGGTGTTTTGAAAGAAGCGCAATATGTCCTAGTAAACTCATCGTACTTTGTAAGGGAGTGGATTGCAGTTTAATGTGGAACACCTATCATCTGTGCCTTTCTTTCTGAAGCAAAGGATTGCCAAAAAGGAAGATTTTTTTAAGATCAACAGAAAATCCTATGACAAGCTACAGGTCAAACTGAGAACTTCTAAATTTACAGTTATCGAGTCACATGATGCAATTGTTGGTCAATAGCTTCCACTTTGCTTCTTCAGAACTAAAAGGATACTGTTTTTAAAATGGTTCACCTTCTTCTTCACCACGAAAGGCGACAAAGTTTTGCAAACACAGAATTTTACGGTCTCCACAGAAATCCAAAATTCCGTTCGGTCGTGTAACAACTTAGGAGAAGTGTTAAGCTTGCTACGAAACGAGAGCAACCTATCGCATGACACAGATATCGTGTTATAACTACGTCTACATCTATACTCTGCAAGCCACATAACAGCGTGTAGCGGAAGGCACTTTCGGTATATATTTTCCCCGCTTTCCTGTTCTATTCACGAATGGCACGTGGGACAGATGGCAAAGTTCCATTTCGTGGGATGTAATCTATCTCTTTTATTAATCCAGTTTGGTAAGGCTCTTAAATTGATGAAAAATGTACTAGAATCAGTCGGTCTATGTCTACAGCATCGTGGGCCTCATAGACTAACAGAGCGATCTGAGTCTCGCAACATCTCGGAATTTTTGTTCTCCTACAACGTCATAAAGCTTGACAATAAAACATGTTTCATAATTCTGCAACATATCTACGTCATCGATAAAGGCCAATAACTACACGCGTTTCCGATGGCCTTTCTTTAAAATGGAAATGACCTGGCCTTTCTTCCAATCGCTAGATACAATACGTTGCTCTAGTAACCTACGATAACGTATTGCTAAAAGGACAGCAAAGTTCTTTGCCACAGCCTCTACAGAATCTCAGCGTTGTTATCTCTGACGTTTGCGCACTCCGCCGCTATGACGCTGTGAAGCAGACGCGCGCTACGCCTGTGTTTATGTTATCTTTTTTTAATTGCCCGCCAGCAGCAGTGACGTGCGGCCTTTTAACTGGGGCGCGCGTTGTGTGGCGCGCTCGATACGTCTTCGCAACTGCGCGCCTGGCCCCATTCAGGGCTGAACGCCTCGCCTTATGGAAAAGCCGCTTCGCATATGCCGGGTTCACTCAAGCAAAGACTGACTTTGCTCGAAGTTTATTTATAAAGGAAATAGTGTGTTGGAATGCCTCCGCAATCGAAATGAAATGTGCAAAAATGCGGACTATATGCCGATAAAATTAACTTTGTGTTTGGCGTCCAAGCGGTTCGAGTGATTGGGGCCAGCCATCAGCCAACCACAGTTTTCCCTCGAGCGCACGTGGTCACTGTGTTGAATGTATTGTAGGTATGGCTACAAGCCAGCAATACTGTCCACTCCACTGTAATCTATTAATCGCAAAGATATTTTATTCTGTTTATTTATTTGCTCCGAACATAAAACAGTTCGCAGGTTACATACAGCAGATTGAAAATTCTCTCCATAACGCCAACTCTAGTATGCAGTATTAAGATGCTAATTTCTATAATTAACTTATTATTAAGAATGTATACAAAGAAACCATAATTAGTTACAAATATGAAATGAAGGTAAGCAAGAAAAAATAATTAAAAAGCAATAAATTTACTCGTTGCTAATGTAAATTTCTCTGGCTGACCTTCGGTTTGCGGCTACCTACAGTGAATCCAAAAAGTATTAGTCTAGCTGTATATCTTCTAAAAAACAGTCAGTGTAACATGAAAAGAAAAGTATACAAAATCTAAAGAGTCCTGTAAGAAGTACCTCTGTAAGTCATTTTTGTTGAAAAGCAGGGAAAGAAATACATCCAAATCGACAGCAGGGTTAACAAAATAGAAAATGTGATACAAGAGCTAGTTCATAAAGTATTCGTCCACCATCTGAACAAGCCAAAATTCTGCGCGCAGTGATTAAACTATAACGCTGACCCACGGCACACACTAGAGTCAACAGTGCGCGGCCCCACTCGATCGAAAGGAAACTTATTCTGCGCAGTCGGTAGACCTAGATCGACGGTTCAGTTGATAACAGATGGATTTTGCGCAACAAAATCATTCAGAAACCAACCACGTACAGGACACACTCACATTTTGACTGATGCAGATGTGAGATTTATCACGAGGGAAATGAAGAAGAAACCTAAAATCAGCGCTCCAAAGTTGGCTGGCGAGTTAAGAGTCTAGGGGAAAGAAGGTATGTGCTACCACCATCAGAAATACCTTCAAAACGTATGGGTATCACGGCCGGGCAGCGCGCAAGAAATTTCGGGTCAGTGAACAGAATCGAAAAGAAAGTAATCATTTTGCGATCGAACATAGATCCAAAAAGGAATACTTCTGGAATAGAGTAATATTTTCTGATGAGAGTAAATATAACGTATTCGAGTCGGATGGCAGGAGTATGGTCTGGCGTAAGAGGAATGCGGAGATGTTGCCACGCAGTCTTGTGCCAACGGTTAAACACAGTGAGGGCTCCCTGATGGCGTGGGGTTGTACGAGTGCTGCAGGCGTTGGAAAATTACATTTCATAGAAGGTACAATGGATCACCATATGAATATCAACATTTTAAAGGACAATCTGAATCCTAGCGCGGAAAAATTAGGTCTGCAAGGAAATTACATTTTTCAACAAGATAAGGACCCAAAGCATACGGCTCTAAATACAAGCCCGTGGCTCCTGTACAATACCCCAAAACAACTTAACACCCCCCCCCCCTCAGGGCCCGGACATTAATCCTACTGATCACCTTTGGAAAGTACTGGAAGATAGCACCAGGAGAAGACACATTTCTAACAATAGAGGCCTAAAAGAAGCACTTAAAGACGAATGGGACAAAATTCCACCCTCTCTGACGGCAAACTTGGCCAAGTCGATGCCCAGTAATGCAGCAATATCTGCAAAGGGTAACCCCACTAAATATTAAGTTTTGTAATTGAAATCATATTTTCAGACTGTAAATTTAAAAAAAAAATGAGTACACGAATACTTTTTTAAGCAGCCCTTGAATAAATTCTCCATTTTGTCAAATTTGTTATCGCTTTGGATGTATTTATTTCCTTTTCCATCAATAAAAATGACTTACCAAGATCCGTTGTATACGACTGGATGTTCACATTTAATGTTCCCTTCCATTCACGTGACATATACGTAGTTTTATTAAAAAATTACTACTAGACGAATACTTTTTGGAGTCTCTGTATGTAATCTAAGAGTTCTGCCTGTGCTACCTGGGGAAAACAGCCTACACTTCAGCCACTGATCATTTCATACATATAACATATCTATTCACTTAATACGCAACGTCTGATAATTTACTGTGCAGTTGTTGAGCGTCTCAGCAAAAAACATCGAGTCATCACAATTATTTGTGAATGACACCACCCTACTACACGGTCTAGTCACATTAACGTGACCTGTTAAAAAGCCTGAATTACTACCTTCTGCAGTGCCGACCGCTGTGGGAAGTGCAGGAAGAGTATCAATGAAGTTCTGAAAGGTACAGACACATACGTGAAGCCATGTCGATTCCAGTGCAGTCGGCAGCTGCTCTAAGGCTTCTCGGCCGAGGATCCATGGCGATAACAAATGGCTCTGAGCACTATGGTACTTAACAACTGAGGTCATCAGTCCCCTAGAACTTAGAACTGCTTAAACCTAACTAAACTAAGGACAGCACACACATCCATGCCCGAGGCAGGATTCGAACCTGCGACCGCAGCAGTCGCGCGGTTCCAGACTGAAGCGCCTAGAACCGCACGGCCACTCCGGCCGGCATGGCGCTAACAGCCTCATCGAAGTGTCCCACAGAGTCTCGACTGGTTATAAATCAGGGAGTGTTGTGGCCTGAGAGTACAGTGAACTCATGCTGCTGCTCTCTGGACAACGCACGTGCACTGCGAGTTGTTTGACTCTGTCGTTGTCCTGCTGGTGGATGCCTTCGTGCCGAGGAAAAACGAACTGTATGTAGAGGTAGACATGGGGCCCCATGCCCGATGGAGCATAAAACATGATTCATTTGAAAAGTCCACCTGTCGTCACTCAGTGGGCGTCCAGCTACGCTACTGGCGTACAAATTCCTGCCTTCGTCGCCGATGAACAGCACTCAGCATGGGTGCATTAACCAGGCGTCTGCTGCGGCGGCCATACGCAAGCAACAACGTTCTCAGAGTGGTCGTTGAGGAGACACTGTCGGTACCTCCTTAGTTTGTCTGGGTGGTCAGTTGCTCAAAATTTGCACTTCTATTCGCCCATACACATCTCCGCAGCTGTCGTTCACATCTGTCACTTATCGCCCGTGGTGCACCACGGTTGCCTCTGCGCTGGTAAGTGGACAGCGCCATTTTTCCATGCACATTATACAGAGGGGTCCAAAAACAGGTATCCACTGTTTAAAAGTCCATAACTTGTAAACTAATTGACGGAGTTGTCTCATTTTTGGTGAAAGTGTAGCTTAATGATATCACTGTAGGTGTTCGAAATGGTCACCATTAACATCTACACACAAACGATGCCGCCGAACTGCAGCACGAACTACTGACTGCAACGTGCTCAGTTGGATATTTGCACATGAATGTATGATGGATTCTCGAAGTTCATCCAATGTGCGTGGCTTTTGTCGATGAACGACGTCCTTTAGTGTTCCCCACAGGTAAAAGTCGAGAGGAGTTAGGTCTCAGGAACGTGGTTGATACTCCACAGCACCTCTACGGCCTATCCATCTTCCTTTTAGATTTTCGTCGAGATACGCCCTAAAACACGATTTTGATAGTGGGCTGGGGACCATCTTGTTGAAAGTAAACTCTCCCGTCTCCATACAAGTCTCGGATGGCAGGTAAAATGCCTGAAGCTTCTGAAGGTACACCTCACCAGTAACTTTGCGTCAAAGAAGAATGGCCCAATCAAGCCCCGGTAAGACAATCCACACCACATATTTACTCCTGGCAAACTCATGGCTTTGTCTACATGGACGTTCGGATTTTCGGCGGCCCAGTAGATACAATTGTGGCGATTTATTGTACCATTGAGTTTGAACTGTCCCTCATCAGACCACACAATCATCTCTGCAAACTCTTCATCGTTGCGCACCATGTTAGTAAACCACTCGCAGTACTTCATTCTACGATCTGGGTCGTCCTCGTTCATTTCGTGTAGCAATCGTGGGATGTAGCACTTCCACTTTGCTGTCTTCAAAATTTGCCGAATACTTGAACGACTCACTCCAGTTTCACGGGCACACTGTCTCACAGACTTCTGTGGTGAGCGAGTGAATTGTTGTAACACAAGACGGGAGTTAGCTGGACTTTTTACTGTTACAGGTCGTCCAGATCGTTGTTTGTGTACATCTTTAACACAGCGTTCGGCTTCAAATTTGTCTCGAATGCGATGAATCGTTAAACGTGTCGGTGGCTCTGTTTGATACTCATTTCGCCATTGCCGTTGAACCTCATTAATGTTTTCGTACTTAAAATACCACTTCAAAACTGACTTCCTTTCATCGAATGTAAGCCTTGCGCCAGCCATGTTTACTCGAGTAACTAGGTGCAAATAAGAACAAAACACTGACTATCTGGCGGCTGTCATCTGACAAAACAAAACAACGCAATACAACGCTTGTGTGGCGATTGCCGGAACTACAAACCATTACACTACCAAAGATGAGACAACTCCGTCAATTAGTTTGCCAGTTATGGACTTTTAAACTGTGGATACCTTTTTTTGGACCCCTCTATACATCAACCATGGCGGCACAAGAACAGTTACAAACTTAGCTAATTCGGAAGTGCTTTCACCCTTGGCCCGAAAGCTAATCATCATCCCCTTTTGGACGTCAGGTAAATCGCTCCGTTTCTGCATTACGGCAACGAATGCGCTGTTTCCGCAATCCCCTACACGCTTTAAATACCTTCCACTGCTGGTGTTGCCACCTGGCGCCTGGGAGTGGTTTATTGCACGTTGATGTCGAACACAGGCGGTGGTCAAATTAATGTGACTATATGGCATGACTCCACGCCCTCCTGTACGGTATCCAATGACGTCATTAACAAAGAATGACACGATGGTCCGTCCCGTTATGCCCGCCAGAGCTTGTGAAAGGAGTCTCATATGAACTTATGACATCTCCACCATCGGCACTACCACCAATCAACCATTCATACCTCATCTTTCGTATATTAACTCTCACTTACCTCTTTTCTTCTGTTAACATCTCTTATAAGTGCATTTTTGTCTGAAATACCTTTCCTGAACTTGTTTATTTCATTCTTACATAAAGTTTACAATTATGTTCAGAAACATGTATGTGTCATCAGCGCTAAATACGAATGTCGTTTAGACCTGAAGGTGTATCGCCTGGAAGGGGGTGGAAGGATAGGAGGGGGGATTGAACACCACATGCTCAGGGGACCGTAATTCACAGAGTCACACAATACTGAAGATCTGTTTGATGGTGGCCTGTCCTGAAATGAACCAGACACACACTGAAGCGCCAAGGACACTGGCATAGGCGTGCATATTCAAATACGGAGGTACGTAAACAGGCAGAATAAGGCGCTGCGGTCGGCAACGTCCATATAAGACAACGAGTGTCTGACGTAGTTGTTACATCGGTTACTGCTGCAACAGCAGGTTATAAAGATTTAAGCGAGTTTGAACGTGGTGTTACAGTCGGCGCACGAGCGATGAGACAAAGCATCTCCGAGGTAGCGATGAAGTGGGGATTTTCCCGTACAACCGTTTCAAGAGTGTACCGTGAATATCAGGAATCCGGTAAAACATCAAATCACCGACATCGCTGCGGTCGGAAAAAGATCCTGCAAGAACGGGACCACCGATGACTGAAGATAATCGTTCAACGTGACAGAAGTGCAACCCTTGCTCAAACAGCTGCAGATTTCAATGCTGGGCCATCAACAAGTGTCAGCGTGCGAATCATTCAATGAATTATCATCGATATGGGCTTTCGGAGCCGAAGGCCCACTCGTGTACCCTTGAAACTGCACGATGCAAAGCTTTACGCTTCGCTTGGGCCCGTCAACGCCGACATTGGACTGTTGATGACTGGAAACATGTTGCCTGGTCGGACGAGTTTCGTTTAAAATAGTACCGAGCGGATGGGCGGGTGCTGTTATGGAGGCAACCTCATGAATCCATGGACCCTGCATGTCAGCAGAGGACTGTTCAAGCTGGTGGAGGCTCTGTAATGGTGTGGGGCGTGTGCAGTTGGGTGTGATATGGGACCCCTGATAACGTCTAGATACGACTCTGACAGGTAACACGTACGTAAGCATCCTGTCTGATCACCTGCATCTATTTATGTCCACTGTGCATTCCGACGGAGATGGGCAATTCCAGCAGCACAATGCGACATCCCACACGTCCAGAATTCCTAGAGTACCTCTAGGAACACACTTTTGAGTTTAAACACTTCCGCTGGCCACCAAACTCCCTCAGACATGAACATTATTGAGCACACGTGCGATGCCTTGCAACGTGCTGTTCAGAAGAGAACTCCATCCCCTCGTACTCTTAAGGATTTATGGACAGCCCTGCAGGATTCATGGTGTCAATTCCCCCAGCGCTATTTCAGACATTAGTCGAGTCCATGGCACGTCATTTTGGGCCACTTTGCCTGCTCGCGGGGGCCCTACACGATGTTACGCAGGTGCATCAGTTTATTTTGCTCTTCTTCGGCGTATGCTGGTGAGAATATGATTCATTTGTAGTCTCTCTTTGATGTTCGGAATGAGTCTGTACACCCGGGTCCCGTACTTCTACTGTTGCAATCTCGTTGCCGTTCGTCAATTGTCCAGTCCATAACATGTTACTTGTCAGTTATTTTTAAACTTGTAACTTCGTATTGTGATGTCGGCGGGACATGTTTCCACAGTAACGAGATAGTCTCTGCCCGTGGAGTACTGTACTCTGAGGTGACAGGAGTCATGGGATAGCGATATGCACATATACAGATGGCGGTAGTATCGCGTACACAAGGTATAAAATGGCAGTGCACTGGCGGAGCTCTCATTCGTATTCAAGTGATTCATGTGAAAAGATTTCCGCCGTGATACGGCCGCGCGACAGGAAATAAATGACAATGAATGCGGGGCAAGAAGCATGGGACATTCCATTTCGGAAATCGTTAGGGAATTCCGTATTCTGAAATCTACGGTGTCACTAGTGCGCCGAGAATACGTCATTTTAGGCATGACCTCTCACCAGGACAACGCAGTGGCCTTCACTTAACGATCGAGGGCAACGGTTTTTGCGTGGAGTTGTCAGTGCTAACAGACAAGCAACAATGCGTGAAATAACAGCAGAAATCAATGTTGGACGTATGACGATTGTATTCGTTAGGACTGTGTGGCGAAATCTGGCGCTAATGGGCTATGGCAGCAGACGACCGACGGGAATGTCTTTGTTAACACCAGGACATCGCATGCAGCGCGTTTCCTGGGCTCCTGATCTCATCGAAGGACCCTATACGATTGGAAAACCCTGGCCTGGTCAGATGAGTTACGATTTTGGCTGATATGAGACCATGTAGGATTCGAGCTTGGCGGAGGCCCCACGCAGTCATGGACCGAAGTTGTCAACAAGGCACTGTGCAAGCTATTGGTGGCTCCTTAACGGTGTGGGTTGTGTTCACTTGGAATGGACTTGGTCCTCTGGTCCAACCGAACTGATCATTAACTGGAAATGATTATGTTCGGGTACTTGGAGACCACTTTCAGCCATTCATGGCCTTCATGTACTCAAACAACGATGGAATTTTAATGGATGACAATGCGCCATGTCACCGTGCTACAATTGTTAGCGATTAGTCTGAAGAACGTTCTGGACAATTTGTTCAAATGGCTCTGAGCAGTATGGGACTTAACATCTGAGGTCATCAGTCCCCTAGACGTAGAACTACTTAAACCTAAGTAACCTAAGGACATCACACACATCCATGCCCATCCATGCCCGAGGCAGGATTCGAACCTGCGACCGTAGCAGCAGCGCGGTTCTGGGCCGAAGCGCCAAGAACCGCTCGGTCACCGCGGCCGGCTGGAGAATTGGAGCGAATGATTTAGTCACCTAGATGGCCCCTAAACGAATTCCATCGAACATCTGTGGGAACTAATCGAGAGGTCAGTTGGTGTACAAAATCCTCCACCGGCAACACTTTCGCAATTATGGACTGCAACGGAGGCTAGATAGCTCAATATTTATAAAGGGCACTTCCAACGACTTGCTGAGTCCGTGTTACGTCGAGTTGCTGCACTACACTGGAGGTCCAACAGGATAATAGGAACTATCCCATGGCTTTTGTCACTTCAGTGTATGCTCCCCCATCCTAGCTGTATACTTTTTAGGGTGGCTATGTGTCGTACACGTCGGAAACGCTGTGCACTTGCTACAAAGCCCACAAGGGCTATCAGTATTACATTGAGGTACAGTTTTAAAATCCCCAGGGCGAAGCAGTATGTTTGGCAGTCCCAGTGTGGCATTTCTGTGAAATTTATTCTACGCGACTTTGTAATTGCGAAATACTGGGAACATTCTCAGCGTGAGCAGTAGCTGACAGTCAGGCACCGCCATCGGCCGTGTCCCAGTTTGACAGGACGCCGGATAGAGGACTTTCCGCACGGCCGGCCGCGACTAGTCGGTTCGGCTGGCTTTCCATTACATTAGCGGCACTATCTGTGCGCTCATCTGGAGGCCATTGTGTTAGGCGCAGCCGCTGCCCGCCGCGGGATGTACTTTAATCAACCGGCCGCCAGTTCCTGCCAAAGCGTCCGTCCATCAGCACGCCCAAGATTACTACCCGTGTCATTACTTTCCGACCACTAAAGGCTACGGCTTCGCTGCACTTGCTTCCATCAGCTTATCTGCAGCGACCAGCCGTTGTAGGTCCCTCTCTCACCAGCTCATTACTCCGTTTCCTTTAAAATTTGTCGACAGAAAAGAGCTAAAACATATTACAGCCATACCTGCTGTGAATATCTAACAGCAACGTAAAGGAGCAGCTAGTTTATAAATTACATTCTGCACATAGAGCTTCACAACTCTTAAATGATTCAGCAGAGACATCTTAAATCGCAAACAGCTGTTGTATTTATAACATAATTATTTTCGACTAGGTTCGATTTTATAGCATCAGGTCCAGAAATACGATCAACATAATATGGGAGGACGGTTCGTTGACAGCAGAAGTGCAGTCAAGGCACAGGATTCAACTGTATCAGACACCGTACTTTCACACATAGTTCAGCCTCTTGTTTTGATGTCAGCAAATTTAACTGTACAGTGAAACCACAATGATCGTTACGTGTACTTGCGTATACTTTTCACGTCGACTAACCGTCGTCCTCTGTTGTTGTTGTCGTCGTGGTCGTCGTCGTCGACCACGTCGTCAGTCAGAAGACTGGTGCGATGCAGCTCTCTGTGGTATACTATCCTGTGCGAGCCTCTTTATCTCAGAATTATTACTGAAACCTGCGTCCTTCTGAATCTGCACACTATATTGGACTCTTTCTACGATTTTCACCACCCACCTCTCCCTCCCCCCCCTCCCCCTCAATACCGAATTGGTGACACCTTGAGATCCAAATTCGTCCTATCAACGGATCCCTTCTTTTGGTATGTCGTGCCACGAATTTGTCTCCCCCATTTCTATTCATTACCTCCTCATTACTTACGTGATCTACTCATCTAATTTTCAGCATTCTTCTGAAGCACCACTTTTCAAAAGCTTCTATTCTCTTCTTGTCTAAACCGTTTATGGCCCTGTTCGACACTTTGCTACACTCCAGACAAATACCTTCAAAAAGGCTTCCTAAGACTTAAAACTATGTTCGATGTTAACAAATTTCTCTTCTTCAGAGCCGGCCGCGGTAGCAGAACGGTTCTTGGTGCTTCAGTCCGGAACCGCGCGACTGCTACGGTCGCAGGTTCGAATCCTGCCTCGGGCATAGATGTGCTTGATTTCCTTAGGTTGGTTAGGTTTAAGTAGTTCTAAGTTCTAGGGGACTGATGACTTCCGATGTTAAGTCCCATAGCACTCAGAGCCATTTGAACCATTTGAATCTTCTTCAGAAATGCTTTTCTTGGCACTGCCAGTCTGCATACTTAAGCCATAATAAGTTATTTTACTGAGAAAATAGCAAACTTACCTACTGCTTTAAGTGTCTCGTTTCGCAATATAATTCCCTCAGCATCAGCTGATTTAATTCGACCACATTTCATTATCCTTGTTTTGCTTTTGTTGATGTTCATCTTATATCCTCCTTTCAAGACATTGCCCATTCTGTGCAAATGCTCTTCCAAATCCTTTGCCGTCTCTGACAGGATTGCAATTTCATCGCAACATTTTCATTCCTTCAATCTCTTCATTATCTGCGGAGCTAGTCGGCATGTAAACTTATACTATTGTGGCAGGCGTGGTTTTTTTTTTTTTTTTTTGTTTTAGGGCGCAAAACTGCTATGGTCATTAGCGCCCGGTCCGTGACTTAGGAAACAGTAAAAAACCGAAAATGGAAACCAGCAGCAATGGGAACGAAAGTCATAAAATTGGAGAAACTAAAAGCAGAAGGAAGGCTTAAAAATCTACTACAGAAAGGGGTTGGTTGTCCCCAAAAAAAGCTTCAAATGACTGACGTCGTTTCACTGGCACTAATAAACTCGAGAACGCGATCGACTGAGCGTGTGTCATCTGCTAAAATCGACGATATATAAGGCGATAGCTGTAGACGGGAGCGTAACAGATTAAAATAGGGGCACTCAATTAAAAGGTGTCTTACCGTCCACACCTGAGAGCAGTGGGGACAGAGTGGGGGAGGATCGCCGCTTAAAAGATGTCGATGGCTAAAAAGACAGTGCCCTATCCGGAGTCTAGTTAAAATTACCTCCTCCCGACGACGCGTTCGGGAGGAAGAGGTTCAAGCACAAGGAAGAGCTTTCACGTCCCGCAATTTATTATGGGGAAGTGTCGACCAATGTGCATGCCATAAATGAACACGACGACATAACACGCTCCGTAGATCGGCGAAGGGAATCGATTGAATAGCTGGCCGAAGAAGAGAGACTGCAGCCTTGGCTGCAATATCGGCCGCCTCATTTCCACAGATACCAACGTGTCCCGGGAGCCAGAGGAACGCCACCGAGACGCTCCCCAGGTGGAGCAAGCGCAGACAGTCCTGAATCCTGTGGACCAGAGGGTGCACAGGGTAAAGAGCTTGGAGACTGAGGAGAGAGCTGAGAGAATCTGAGCAGGCGTGGGGTTTGTGTCTATGTTGGCATTCACTATGTTGTTCATAGTAGCTTATCTGCATCCTCCTTTCTTATTCATTATTAAATTCCACTCCCTCATTACCCCCATGTGACTTAGTATTTATGATCCCGCATTCACCTAACCAGAAGACCTGTTCCTCCCGCAACCGAAATTCAATTATTCCCATTCCCCCCCCCCCCCCCCCCCCCGTTACGTTGATAATATTTGTGGACTTTGTGAAGATAATGTAACATCTAAAATAGTCGAAAATAATAACAAATCATTAATATATCTGCTTTTGGTAGTTTTAAGATGTCTTCGCTATGTACATAATACCACTGACTTACAGGTCAAATCGCAGTTCCTAGCACTGCTCGAAATATTCCATTGCTAATAACCCACATATGTTTCCATACGTATTCCACAAGTAAATCTTCCCGAGAACATAACATGCCGGACCAAGGCAGAATCTACGAACTTCACCTTTGGTGTGAACTGCTCTGCTCCTACAACTTCAGTTATCTGATAGCTAGAACAGCAGAACACAGACCGATGGGCTTCAAGCGAATAGGTAAACACAAGAACCACACCTGACAAGGGAACCTGCCCATCGAACCCTCATCATATTTAGTTATCAGTTGGCACAGTGGATAGGCATTGAAAAACTGAACACACATCAATCGAGAAAACAGGAAGAAGTTGTGTAGAACTATGAAAAAAATAAGCAAAATATACAAACTGAGTAGTCCATGCGCAAGACAGGCAATATCAAGGACAGTGTGAGCTCAGGAGCGCCGTGGTCCTGTGGTTAGTGTGAGCAGCTGTGGAACGAGAGGTACTTGGTTCAAGTCTCCCCTCGAGTGAAAAGTTTACTTTCTTTATTTTCGCAAATTTATGATCTGTCCCTTCGTTCATTGACGTCTCTGTTCACTGTAATAAGTTTAGTGTCTGTGTTTTGCGACCGCACCGCAAAACCGTGCGATTAGTAGATGAAAGGACCCTCTCCAATGGGAATCGAAAACATTTTATCGCACGGTCATAGGTCAACAGATTCCTCCACAGGAAAACACGTCTGATATATTCTATACGGCACTGGTGACGGCATGTGCGTCACATCACAGGAATATGATGTCAACCAACCTAACTTGTACACTTGGCGAATGGATAAAAAGATTCTTCTACCTTGCCCGATTTATGTCTTCTTGTGGATGTGATAATCACTCCCAAAAACTAAACTTTTCACTAAGGAAGACTTGAACCAAGGACCTCTCGTTTCGCATCTGCTCACGCAAACCACGGGACCACGGCGCTCCTGAGCTTACGTTGTCATTTACGTTGCATATCTTGCGCATGGACTACTCAGTTTGTATATTTTGCTTATTTTTTTCATAGTTCCACGCAACTTCTTCCTGTTTTCTCGATTGATCTGTGTTCAGTTTTTCAAGGCCTATCCATTGTGCCAACGTATAACTAAATCTGAGGGGGTATACATTTGGTAAATAGGGTAGACGTTTGTGGAATCTCTTCTCCTGACGGCGGGACAGTGGTCTGCGGCGCTATGTTTATACTTCTCGATCAAGCCACCACACAAGTTATTTCGCCAAAATTCTCTCATAAGCTTCATTAAAATGCCGCACAAAAAAGGATATCGTCCCACTATGGAATAAAACGAAGTCGGTGTCTTAATTCGGCGACTATAAACGGTAAAAATTACTTGCGAACGCCAGGAAATTCACCATAGTCTCCGCCATATGATTAACTTGGTGAAAACCTCAGCTCGATATATTTATTCATTCTGAACATATTTGGAGATGACCTATCTCAGCTGCCTTACCAATGGGTTTTATGCTATCCGCAACGGTTCCAAATACCACACGCATGGTTATCATATTTTATCGCTCGCTAGACGTCAACTATTAGTTCTACAGAAAAACATTTAAAGGACCTTTTTGTAGGAAATTTAATGTAGTCAAATTTTGTACTGGGATACGTTTTAACCACATTAAATTTCCTCCAAAAAGGGTCTGTCCATTTTTTTCTGTAGCACTAATACCGCAGTTTACATATAGTGGACGGGGAATATTAAGATATCGCTTGTGGTTTTCGAAGATGTTGCGGGGTGCATAAAACCCATAGAGCCAGATGAATCACAGTGTATGTAGGCCTTTTCTCTAATAAACAACATCATTACTTTTACAGACGCTGAAATTCACCAACAATTTCAAAAGGATAAAATAAAACTACTACGTTTCCAAACGTGGCCTTCTCCCGTTTCACGTGCTGTACTCTCAGTGATTGGAAAGTTGCTCGAAAGGCGCACATCAGCCGCTATGCGAACGCGGAGCTCTTCCACTACCTGCCCCGACATATCTCGGCCAGACAAAAGGGGAGCCAGATGCGGCGGCGGGGTCTCTCCAGCCGGCGAGTTTTATGGCCGCAAATAAATTTTGTTTACACGAGGGCCGGGTCGGGGTTTGCTGCGCCTCCGAGAGGCAGCCGCGCATTTGAGAGGGCGCGCTGCGCCGCGCCGTTCTGTGTAGCAACAAGGCCGGAATACGGCCCGCCATCGATCGATCGCCGGCGCCTACTGTAAATTTAATAGCGAGAGCTGCCGGCCGCTTTTGTGACACGGCCGGTGCGGAAGCGGCTGGAAATAATGGCTGATCAACTATTAAACCGGGAGCCGGCCCCGGTGGCAGGGTCAAATATAAGCCAAACCGGAGCCACCTGGCGGTAAATAACGCTCTCTCCACTTGCCTGCTGCTTTCCAGTCAGCGTTACTTAAAACAGGGGCACGCACTGTAGGCTTCATCCGGATGCTGGCAGTGTGCATGTACCTGCAGCGTATAACCACTGCTGTGCTATCTGTTTTCAATTATCTCCATCGTTACTGAATCAAAATCCTATGGAAAGAAACTCTCCTGTTATGAAACATAATTTGATGTTTTAAATGCAAAAATTTTAGATTAGGGTTGACAATAACAGTCGTCGTCTCATTTCTTCTTCTTCTTCTTCTTCTTCTTCTTCTTCTTAAGACTAGATTCCTGCAGCTATTCACGCTACCCTATTCTGCAAAACCCTCTTCATCTCTGCATAACTACTCCTATCAAGTTCCTTTTGAAACGGCTAATTGTCCTGAAGACTTGGTTCTACATGTAAATATTAGGTTAGTGCATCAGTTCGCAGAGTTTTTCTGTAAGTTTAATAAACTCAAACCATACACATAACAGAGAATTTAATTACCAGTAATACACAACTGGCCATTAAAAATGCTACACCACGAAGATGACGTGCTAGCGAAATTTAACCGACAGGAAGAAGATACTGTGATATGCTAATGATTAGCTTTTCAGGGCATTCACACAAGGTTGGCGCCGGTGGCGACACCTACAACGTACTGACATGAGGAACGTTTCCAAACGATTTCTCATACACAAACAGCAGTTGACCAGCGTTGCCTGGTGAAACGTTGTTGTGATGACTCGTGTAAGGAGGAGAAATGCGTACCATCACGTTTCAGACTTTCATAAAGGTCGGATTATAGCCTATCGCGATTGCGGTTTATCAAATGGCTCTGAGAACTATGGCGCCTAGAACCGCTCGGTCACTACGGCCGGCGATTGAGGTTTATCGTATCGCGACATTGCTGCTTGCGTTGGTCGAGATCCAATGACTGTTAGCAAAATATGGAATCGGTGGGTTCAGGAGGGTAATGAAGAGCACCATGCTGGATGCATATCACTAGCAGTCGAGATGACAGGCATCTTATCCGCATGGCTGTAACGGATCGTGCAGCCACGTCTCGATCCCTGAGACAACAGATGGGGACGTTTACAAGACAACAACCATCTGCAGGAACAGTTCGACGACGTTTGCAGCAGCATGGACTATCAGCTCGGAGACAATGCCTGCGGTTACCCTTGACGCTGCATCACAGACAGGAGCGCCTGCGATGGTGTACTCTACGACGAACCTGGGTGCACGAATGGCAAGACGTCATTTTTTCGGATGAATCCAGGTTCTGTTTACAGCATCACGATGGTCGCATCCGTGTTTGGCGACATCGCGGTGAACGCACATTGGAAGCGTGTATTCGTCATCGACATACTGGCATATCACCCGGCGCGATGGTATGGGGTGCCGTTGGTTACACGTCACGGTCACCTCTTGTTTGCATTGCCGGCACTTTGAACAGTGGACGTTACATTTCAGATGTGTTACGACCCGTGGCTCTACCCTTCATTCGATCCCTGCGAAACCATACATTTCAGCAGGATAATGCACGACCGCATGTTGCAGGTCCTGTACGGGCCTTCCTGGATACAGAAAATGTTCGACTGCTGACCTGGCCAGCAGATCTCTCACCAACTGAAAACGCCTGGTCAATGCTGACCGAGCCACTGGCTCGTCTCTATATGCCAGTCACTACTCTTGATGAACTGTGTATCGTGTTGAAGCTGCATGGGCAGCTGTACCTGTACACGCCATCCAAGCTCTCTTTGACTCAATGACCAGGCTTATCAAGGCCGTTATTATGGCAAGAGGGGGTTGTTCTGGGTACAGATTCCCATGATCTATGCACCCAAATTGCGTGAAAATGCAAACACATGTCATATCTAGTATTATATATTTGTTCAATGAATACCCGTTTATCATCTGCATTTCTTCATGGTGTAGCAATTTTAATGGCCAGTAGTGTATCTTCATCATACCCCGAAGCTCTTCCTGAACGTCGAGAGTCACTGATGTCGAAATGAGCCTTCTTAAAGCGAAAAATTTATCTTCAAAGGTAAGTCGTAGGTTCAATATTGCCTCGCGTGTTCCTACATTTCTGCAGAGTCCAAACTGGTCTTTCCCGAGGTCGATTTCTAACAGTTTTTTCCATTCTTCTAAGAAGAATTCATGTCAGTATTTTGCAAGCATGATTTGTTGTACTGATAGTTCCGTAAGATTCACACCTGTCAGCGTCTACTTTCTTTGGAAATGGAATTATTCAAATTTCAGTACGTTCATCGAACATCACCAACACAAGCTTTCATTGACGACTGCAGATTAAGGAAAACACTGGTGTTTGAGAATCTCTATTTGCAAATGTAAATTTGATGGCACAGCCATAATACTACCACGCGAGTCAAGGTCTTGGTGCACCAGCCTTCGTGGCTCGAACCACAATGTCTACAGGGACATCAGATAAGTAGCTGGAATTCAAATCGGTGGTTCACATTATGGCCGATCATGTGCTCTGTTTATAACGTAACAGTTTCATTGGTTTAAAAAGATGTATTAGAGCAATGCTGCAGCTGACTGATCGAAGCGAAACCAATTAAGCATGATGATATACTTACAAGACGACCAGCAATGAAAAGGAAAGCAAGCACGATCGACGGGTGACGGTAACTTACCTGAAAACAAAGAAAAAAAAAGCATTTTAAAAGCCATTTTAGCTGCGTTAAAGTTTTTCATTCTTTTCAAAACAGAAGAAAACGCTCGATTACAATCATAATTTTTAACATCAAATTTATAGAATGCCAAAGAAAATGCTTCGTAAATAAAGAGTTCAACAGAACCGTTCGCTTTGAACATTGCTGGCTTTTAACCGTCTGCGTCGACATCGTTAGACCCATAGCTTAGAATAGTTGGCAGAATGCGGGGAAAATCTGAATTATGTGGCCTTGTTGTGGTGTTGAATACGGGGAAATGGGGCGATGATGGACTTCACTATCACTACTGTCACACGGGGATGTTAACCTCACTCCATACGAGTGACAATTCAGTATCTTACGTTTTATAAACATCCCACCAGTCACTGTGTAGTGCATTGCGGAAATTAATTTAATCATTTACGTTCCTATTCTGCTCGTAAATCGAGGGAAAAGAACATCCGTTTAGGTCCAGGACACAAATTTCAGGCACTGCATCTCATCAGAAGAAAAAATGTTCACATTAAGGTGAGTAGATTCTTATTTAATTCAAGGAAAGACGTGTTACTTGTCTTTTTTTAAGTTTTGGTCTCCAAAGAGCTCAGAAAAACCGTCCCGTGGCAACTCTGTCGATCCGTTTGTCAAGAACTCGTAACTTCGAAAGGGAAGAAGTTGGAGAACTTAAGAGTAAGCCACTGAAAAGATAAAAAAATGCCTTCTTTGATTCCAACATCATATATTTGTCCTTAGTAGTAGTGTCGTTCAGTAACTGTTAGCCGTAACAATTATTTTTATTAAACGCTATCGCAAAGAACTGAAGAATTGAACATTAGTTCAAGAAATTACGTTGCTCTAAAATGGAAATAAATTTTACAACTGTTTCAGGCAAAACGTAATTACCCAAATATTTCACGATGATATATGGGAAAAACTTGAATATGGTTACTGAAGAAAATTGATGCTACATTAAAATAGTTGCTTATCTAGCACCTTTTCCTTTACTGTATAGTTCTTTGCCTGCAAACGTATCAACCGTTTCCTGTGACTGTTTTTCCATCTCCCGATATTAATACTCAGTGCAACAGACATCCCACACCGCCCTACGACGTTTGAGTCCCGAGATGAAGCGCTCTGTATGAAACGTCATGTTGTGGAAACAACTTTAACACCGTCCGCTCGATTTCTGTTAGCTGAACTGAATGTGCACTACAGGCAGGGCAAACGAAATTCGCATCCGAGAGTGTTTCTGATTCCCCGAGACGATCACGTGGCATTTGACTCGAGCGATGCAAGTGCAAGGGATACGCGATGAAGTTACCACAGTAACGAGCTATACCCCTGCTTGAAACTCGACAATTTCGTGAAATGGAGTTTGAATTAGCATAAAATCCCGCTACCGTACAAACTTTCGTTGCATTTGAATAAGTAAGTATGGATATCCACGGTACACCGGAACTCCACCGATGAACTTTCACAGGCAGTAGAACGGATTAAAGGACGAAAGAATGGTGTCCAGTACAGATGGGCTCTAAAAAGCTTACCGTAAGAGAGATGCTTTCCACAATCGTGAGAAGGAAGTAGTGCTCATATCTCTAAAGGTATCCACTTGAGGGCCCATGTTTTTTTTTTCCTGTTTTCGACCAAATAATACTTTGTCGATGGGGCTTTGGTTGACCTCATATTAACACTTACGCAAACTTTTAAATAAAGCTTACACGCAAACGCGGAGATGGGTGTCCTTCAGGAAAATTTGACTTCGATTCCGCTACAATATTTTCTTTGGTTATCAGGTTGTAGACTAGCATTTCGATCCCTGGAAACATATTAGAACAAGGGGTAAAAAGTTATTAGCTTTTATTGAGCATTACAACAATATGGCAACATTAACACGAAGCAAACGGAAAATTTATTCAAGAATTAACAGCTTAATAAAATAAATCATATTAAATTCGCTGTAATTGATATCGCGGGAATACGTTGCAGCGGCGAAACCCATCGTGCAGACGTCACGAGTCCGCGGGTCGCGCAAAAGACAGTCTCCCAGAAAAACGGCGACGAACTTTAGGAACAGGTTCCTTACACCAATACAAGAAAAAAAGTATACTTAACAAAGGCTCTAAAGAGCATACCTTGAGAAATATGAACATTTCTTGATCTTCGATACTATGAAAATCATCTCATCTACAGCAAGCTCTTTGCTTTTCATATTTTGGGAGGAGTAGTGCGGATCAAAACAAGGAAAAAAGTCTGGTAAACATGGGATCTAAAAAGCATCCCTTCAAAGCTATGAGAACTTGCTCAGTAGAAGAGATGTGTTTCACGCTAGCGAAGATGAGCATGTGCTCCTAGCTCTTAAAGTATGCATTTTAGACCCCACGTTTACTAAACATTTTTTACTTGTTTCAGTTAATACATCCTCCTCCAAAAATACGGAAAGCAAACCCCTTTCAGCGAAAGGGATCACTCATATTATCGAACATGGACAAGAGTTCATACCTGTTAATATACACATTTTACAGCCCTTGTTTACGAGACGTATCCCTAGAGTTTGTTTTTTTCTTTTATTTGGGACACCCAGTTTCGTTTGCAATGTGCGTGTATTTTTCCGTAAGAGATGGAGACATCGTCTCAGCACATTAAGGACATTATAACTTAAGTTATATGTTTTCTTTTATAAGCTTTATAAGAATGGAGGGCGTGGAAGTTGAACAATAGTAGTTTTTTTCCTTTCATGCCACCAAAAAGGCTATTGGTCTATGATATTAAGAAAAATGATCCGTTAACAACACGAGCGCCATCTGGCCGTGACTGAGAGAACTTGACACGCACACACACACACACACACACACACACACACACAGACAGAGAGAGAGAGAGAGAGAGAGAGAGAGAGAGAGAGAGAGAGAGAGAGACTAAACGACAATTATGTCGCGTCGGTGACTTTATAAAAAAATATGTACCGCTCCTTGCTTTGGAAGTGCAACAACCGTTTATAACGTTTGTAATTGTAAAAAGGGAGAGTTGTATTAAAAAATTGTTCGAGGGTCTAAAGAGAGCGATTTTTTATTTTTTTGGACACTGTAATATATATTGAAGCACATCTATTTATCAACCAAATTACAGGCTGGTATTTTGAAAAATATGATTTGCAGAGTAACCAGTTTGGGTTTGATGTGAAAAAGGACGTAATTATTTCTAATCGGACCACCACACTGCTCTTGCGTGTGGCTAGCTTAGACTTTCTTTTCCACATAGCGGCGTAGTTTGTCGCCACTTTCCATTTAACTAGGAAAAACAGCAACTTCGTCACATATAATTGAAAATATAGCCTATGTTGTGGTATCGTTGGTACAATATTCTCACACAGTGTATAAGAGAGTGTATCAGCTGGATGTTTTCTGTTGAGAAAGACACACGGATGCTTTTCCGTATGTTTGTGGTATTGGATGCCTCTTAGTGTGTGTGACGCTGGAAGTACAATCATGTTTAAACTTGAATGAATTTTGTGAAATCTATGGAGAGCAGATTGTTTCTGTTTTGCGCCAACGCAGAGATACTATACGAAATGAGGGTCTTTTCGCAAAACACGCATCACATAAGGTATCAGCTTCACTTATCATTTCAGATTGGAATTTGAAGTTTCCACCATCACTCTACATTTGTTTCGGATACAGGTATCCTGGCGACGGAATTTCAACACACTGATCTACTGCCAAACGGTATCCTCGCGACAGAATTTCAGCACAGTTTATTAAAAACAGTATTCTGCTTCAGGACCGACGTCCGATTCGCGTGTTTACTGTATAGTTACTACGGGCGTAGTACGTTTACAATAATGATTGCGACACCTAAGACAAAACGTGAGACACATTGCTGGACATAAACATACATATACAAAATAATATTATGTAGACGAGAGCTATATTTTTTTGATATATTAAAGCTTTTTCGACATAACCCAAACAGCCAGCCTCAGATCACAAAATACAACAATTATCTGTTACATCTTTTTAAACGGACTATAAGTCAAGCACATTAACATATTTACAACACTACAATGTAAAAAACTTCTCTTTTGCTACATTCTTATTTGACCCACTGTTATAAAATCGAATAGGAAGTTATGTCATCTTTTGCTAGAAGAGTTTTACGTGTTTGTTGGTAACGCACTTCCAGAGGTCATTGAAATCTGCAGCGATTTGCGGAAGGGTTGCACTTGTGTCACGCTGAACGATTCTCTTCAGTAGTCGTTGGTCTCGTTCTTGCAGGATATTTTTCCGGACACAGCGATGATTCTTGATATTCACGGTACACTCGTGAAATGATCGTACGGGACAGTCCTCACTTCATCGCTACCTCGGAGATGCTGTGTCTCATAGCTCGTGCGCCGACTATAACACCGTGTTCAAACTCACTTAAATCTTGATAACCTGCCATTGTAGCAGCAGTAACCGATCTAACAACTGCGCCAGACACTTGCTATCTTATATAGGCGTTGCCGTCCGCAGCGCCGTATTCTGCATGTTTACATACCTCTGTATTTGAATACGCGTGCCTATAATAGTTTCTTTGGCGTTTCAGTGTATAATGCGATATACTAGACAATTTTTGGTATTTTTGACATCGTGGCATTTTAACAGCATAAATGCTGAGCGAGAGTCTGATAAAATTATACTGTTTCTTCTTGCAATTATTTTGAGTACTTAGCTCCCTGTAAAAGCGCAGTAAGTTCTGCAGCGAGTATGGACCGAACTTCAGGGAGCTTTAATTTGTCTACTCGATTGGTCCTGCCGTCTAAGAATGCTCCTCCTGCCGCGTTTTTCTGTTTGGATTCTTCTTTGTAGATTAGTCCTGAAGATGACCATGCTGCTAGGTTATCAGCTACTTTCTCATTCAGTGCGCCTAGTATGAATGGAAGTTACGTCTTGATATTCAGTTTCAAGAAGCTGTTAGCATAGGCCGTGCTGAATCAGCTTAAATTTGGGGAAGCATGGAAGTATAATTCTGTTAACGGCGGCAGTTACTTAATCCAATACCTGCCTTCATACCACTTTGTTATGAGATAAGCTTTATTAATGAACTGTTATTTAAGAAGTGAAAACTAAAGAGAAATTTGACAATGATGTGTTTCCTGCGCAGTTCTAATGGCGTTTCAATTACTTCAACCCGCAAAGCGTTAATTGGAGTCTACTTGAATGCTCCAATAGAGACTTCGGTAGTTTCATACTGGCACTTACACTATGTCAAAAATTAACAGCTGATCGACATCGAGATCATTACAGACGCAACAGAGAAATAGAAAATTTCAGATCTCAGCTGCATATGAACATCGAACGAGGGTGAGTCAAATTAAAAACTTAAATTTGTAATAACAAATCGAAATTTCGCGCCGTTATCCTGTAAGTTGGTAAGCGTGCTACAAACAGTGTGCAGAATGGCCCGTAGGTGGCAGCATAGTGCAGATGCACACATACCGTCGCAGTATCAGTATAAAGATGGCCGCCCCACTTGCGACTTGCACCAGGGAGGAACAGCGTTCTGTTATTCGGTTTTTGCGGAGTGAAGGTGTGAAACCTATTGAAATTCATCGACGAATGAAGGTTCAGTACGGTGATGCGTCTGTCACAACAGCAAGTCTACGAATGGAGTAGGAAGTTCGCAAATGGAAGATGCTCCTCGTCCAGGTCAGGCACAACGAGTTGTGACTCCACAGAACATTGCAGCAGTTGAAGCTATAGTGAAGAAAAACCGCTGAATGACACTGAATGACATTGCAACATGTTTACAGATTAGTCATAGGTCAGCACGCCACATTGTGCTTGATGTACTCCAGTTAACCAAAGTGTCTGCAAGATGGGTGCCACGGCAGCTGACTCCTGAAATGAGAGAACGACGTGTTGGTGCTTGTGAAGAAATTCTTCGGCGCTTTGAACGAGAAGTTGATGGCTTCCTTGCAAGAAACGTTACTGGGGACGAAACCTGGGTTCACTTCCACCAACCTGAAGCGAAGAGAGCGAGCAAGGCATGGCGCCATTCCTTATCACCAAAACCAAAGAAGTATCGAACAGAACCATCAGCAGGGAAGGTTATGCTGACTCTCCTTTGGGACGAAAAAGGGCTCATTTTGGAGCATTACATGCCTAGAGGGACCACCTGTCACCAGTGCACCATACACAGATCTCCTAAAAAAAAATCATCGACGACCTGCAATCAAATCAAAGCGACGTGGACTGCTGTCAGCAGGTGTCCTTTTGCAACATGACAATGCAAGGCCCCACACTGCGCGTACAACAGTTGCAACAATCACAGACCTGCATTTTGAGTGTCTTCCTCATCCACCATACTCACCAGACCTTACCCCTAGTGATTTCAATATGTTTGGACCACTCAAGACGCAGTGGGAGGAGAGAAGTTCCGTTCTGATGAAGAGGTACCCCATGCGGTGCACGAGTGGTTGCGCGGACTGTCAAAAGAATTTTTTTCTGAAGGAATTTATGCACTTTATAAGCGCTGGAGGACTTGCATTTAGCGTGTGGGAGATTATGTTGAAAAGTGATACAGCTTTATGCCACTTTTGCACTTTCTGCGCAATAAATAATATTTTAAAAAATATGTAAGGCCTTCATTTGACTCACCCTCGTATTAAATGCCAGATGACATTTGAAAATTCGTGCGAGACCAGAACTCGAATCCGGATGTTCCGTTTCTATAGAACGGTCGCCTTAGCGGCATCGGCCGTATGAGTGCGCTTCACATCCAGCCCAAATCCCCACATGTCGCATAATACAGATGAAGGTGTCCTCTGTCCGAAAGGAGAGACACCACACATACAAATACGTGCACATATGCGCCCCGAGGGTAAAATATCTTCTGTGCAGGTGCACTCACTAGTCCGAACCATTGCGCGATTCTGCTAAATAGCTCCGAGCAAACAGAGTGGTAATGGATGCAGGACACTACATCCTTAGTTAGTGGCATATGGGAATTTGGGCTGGATAGGAAACTTGCTCAGATGATGGGGCGGTTAAGGCTACCTTTCTAGAGAAGCGGAGCATCCGGCTTCGAGTACCGGTCCGGTACAAATTTTCACATTTCGCCTTGCATTTAATGCAATGTCCGTATGTAGCTAAGCTTTGATAATTTCTCTTTCACCTACATCTGCACAGATGCTCTGCTAGCCACCGTATTTCGCGTGGTGGAGGGTACCCCGTAGCCCAACTAGTCATTTCCTTGTTTGTTCCACTCGCAAATAGAGCGACGGAAAAACGCCTGTCTATATGTTTCCGTGTGAGCCCTAATTTCTCTTATTTTCGTGGTCCTTACGTGCAATGTATATTGGCAGCAGTAGAATCGTTCGGCAGCCAACTTCAAATGCTGGTTCACTAACTTTTCTCAATAATTTTTCTCGAAAAGGATTCCCATTTGAGTTCACGAAGCATCTCCGTAATACTTAAAGAGTTGTTCGAGCCTACCGGTAACAAATCTAGCAGCCCGCCTCTGAATTGTTTCGATGTCCTTATTTAATCCGATCTGGTACGGATCTACATCTACATATATACTCCGCTAGCCACGAAGCGGTGTGTGGCGGAGGGCACAATTCGCGCCAAAGTCATATTTCTCCCCCTCTGTTCCACTCGCGAATCGCACGAGGGAAAAACGACTGTCTGAACGCCTCAGTACGAGCTCTTATTTCTCTTATCTTTGAATGATGATCATTACGCGATGTGAAAGTTGGTGGTAATAATATATGCTCTACATCCTCGGCGAAGATCGGATTTCGGAATTTAGCGATCAGCCCCTTCCGTTTAGCGCAACGTCTATCTGCAAGTGTGACCCACTTCAAACTTTCTATGAGATTTGGAACGCTCTCGCGATGGCTAAACGTACCAGTCACGAATCTTGCCGCTCTTCTTTGGACCTTCTCAATCTCTTGAATCAGACCCAACTGGTAAGGGTCCCATACAGACGAACAGTAATCTAAGACTGGACGAACTAACGTATTGTAAGCTATTTCCTTTGTTGAAGGACTGCATCGCTTCAGGATTCTA
Source organism: Schistocerca piceifrons (assembly GCF_021461385.2). Lineage (NCBI taxonomy): Eukaryota > Metazoa > Arthropoda > Insecta > Orthoptera > Acrididae > Schistocerca > Schistocerca piceifrons. The sequence goes on from NC_060139.1 coordinate 946,167,689, forward strand.
CCAATAAACCGCAACGTAGAGTTCACCTTACCCATTACTTGTGTAATCTGATCATTCCATTTGAGATCATTTCGAATAGTCACACCCAGATACTTGCCTGATGTTACCGCTTCCAAAGACTGACCATTTATTTTGTACTCAAACATTAATGGGGATTTTCGCCTTGTTATACGCAGTAGGTTACACTTACTAATATTGAGAGATAACTGCCAGTCATTACACCACGCATTTATTTTCTGCAAATCCTCATTGATTTGTTCACAACTTTCTTGTGATACTACTTTTCTGTAGACTACAGCATCATTGGCAAGCAGTCTAACGCCGCTGTCAGTACCATCAACCAGATCATTTATGTAAATCGTAAAAAGTTACGCTTGTTTCTATTGAAGTCACCCCGTTCAGGACGACATACTGCTCCCTGTCTGTTAGAAAACTTTCTATCCAACCGCATATGTCATTGGATAGACCGTAAGCGCGCACTTTTTGTAGCAAACGACAGTGCGGAACTGAGTCGAACGCCTTTCGAAAGTCGAGAAATATAGCATCAACACTCGAGCAGTACTCAAGAACAGGACGCACCAGCGTACTATACGCGGTCTCCTTCACAGATGAACCACACTTTACTAAAATTCTCCCAATAAACCGAAGCCGAACATTCCCCTTCCCCACCAGTCCTTCCATGCGCGTTCCCTTTCATATCGCTGTCAACACTAAACCCAGATATTTAAAAGACGTGACTGTGTCAACCAGCACACCACTAATGCTGTTTCCGAACAATACGAGAGTGTTTCGCCTACTTATCCGCATTAACTTGCGTTTTACCACACTTAGAGCTAGCTGCCACTCATTACACAAACCAGTAAATTTTGTCTAAGTCATATTGCATCCTTCTCCCACAGTCACTCAACATCGACGCCTTACCGTACACCACAGCATCATCAATGAACACATGCAGATTGCTGCCCACACTGTCCGCCAAATCATTTATGTACATACGGCTATCCGACCGAACGGATATCACACATGCAGATTTCATACGGAGAAAACTTGTTAAGAACACACTTCATCAGGTTTGAGAAATCTATGGACAACTGAAAGCAAGTTGGCTAGAGGGGAAATAGAACGCTGGTCTTTTTGCACATGGGCCTATTGTGTTAGCCACCGCACCGTCGCGCTTGGCGGTTAACCGCAGTCCGCCACGCCACGTAAACACCACCAGCTCAGCTCAGCTCAGCTCACCGGCGACGGCGTGGCTGAGTCAGCGAGCTCATTCCCAGAATTCCGACACAATGTCCACATCCCGGCGCGCCTTCCTCATTACGCCTCGCCGTGTGTCGCCCCGTGGAGAGCCGCTCTCCACCCGCTCCCATGAAACTCCATCGCTGCCGACGCTTCTGATCAATATGCGCCGCCGAGAGAATTGGAAATTATAGCTAGCGCAGCATTTCATCAGCGCTGGAAAATAAAACCTGTCAGCGTTAACAATGCTAATTTATGCGATGTATCGGGCGGCCGGGCTTATTGGGAGCATCAGATTACTGTCAACAGCAAACTGTAATGAAAACTCTATACATGAAATACGGCAAAAATCCGTATGGAATCGCCAGATTTATTTATTTTTGTCGCGCGAAAATAGCCGCTCAATACGTAATAGTCAGAAAGGTTACACGCAGCTATTTATTCGTATCACAAGCATCAAACACTCGATATAAAAACAAACAATGGATGAAAGTTGTAAAGATACCACTTCTAAAACTAAAAACTGTATATAAACATGCAAGTAACATGTAATATTACTGGGCTAAGAATTTTGTACCAACATCTGGCTAGGTATCTTACGCCATGTAGGGAAACCAAGAACAGCTACAAAGCGGTCGCCAAACGGGGATTTGAACCGCCGTCTTCTCTTTGAGAATCCACCGTCCTATCATTACGCCACTTCGCTCATTCTTGAGCAAGGGGGGTAACGTGTTACCGTCAACTGACGAGCAGGGAATTAAAATTTCCTGACAGGTTAACACTGTGCGACGGACCGGAAGTTGAACTCGAAACCTTACCTTATCTGGGCCATGCTCTTACCGACTGAGCTACCGGGGACCTTCAATTCCGCCAATATCCCCAGTCTACTTTCCAACTTTGCTTAAGTTCTCCTCCTCACATTTTGGGGTTTGGGTTGTTTGGGGGAAGAGACCAAACTACGAGGTCATCGGTCTCATCGGATTAGGGAAGGACAGGGAAGGAAGTCGGCCGTGCCCTTTCAAAGGAACCATCCCGGCATTTGCCTGGAGAAATCACGGAAAACCTAAATCAGGATGGCCGAGTCCAGTGTGCTTCACATTTTGGGACTAGCACTTCTACAAGTAAGGATGTTCTGCGGAGAAATGGTTTTGCCCTGTCCTAGGGGACTATGAGAGAGGAAAGGTTCCGTTCCGCGTTTGAGTCCACGTCCGGCAAACTGTTTTAATCAGCTGGTAGTTCAAAACGGCGAACATTCAGCCACAGAGTGGAAGATTTGTTCTGATCACAAGGAGGATTTCAATTAATTTCGCCAAATGGCTTAGCCGCAGCCTGCATGCCTTCTCTTGTCTCAATAGGGTAAGTACACTGCATGATCACAAGAATAAAAAAAAAATGGTTCAAATGGCTCTGAGCACTATGGGACTCAACTGCTGAGGTCATTAGTCCCCTAGAACTTAGAACTACTTAAACCTAACTAAAGTAAGGACATCACACACATCCATGCCCGAGGCAGGATTCGAACCTGCGACCGTAGCGGTCTCGCGGTTCCAGACTGCAGCGCCAGAACCGCGCGGCCACTTCGGCCGGCCACAAGAATCCGGACACCTATTAATGGATATCAATAGTGAGTCTTGTCTACCCTTCGCCATTATGACGGCTTCAGTTCTGCAGGGGAACTGATTCAACGAGGTGAGTCAATGTCTCTAAAGGAATGATAGCCCATTCTTCCTCCAAAGCCGGAACCGCACAAGGTAGTGATGTTGGACGCTGGTGCCTGGAGCGAAGTCGGTCTTCTGACTCATCCCCAATGTGTTCCACTGGGTTCAGACTGGAACTCTGGGCTGGCCAGTTCATGTCAGAAATGTTGTTGTTGTTGTTGTTGTTGTGGTCTTCAGTCCAGAGATTGGTTTGATGCAGCTCTCCATGCTACTCTATCCTGTGCAACCTTCTTCATCTCCCAGTACCTACTGCAACCTACATCCTTCTGAATCTGTTTAGTGTATTCATCTCTTTGTCTCCCTCTACGATTTTTACCCTCCGCGCTGCCCTCCAATACTAAATTAGTGATCCCTCGATGCCTCAGAATATGTCCTACCAAGCGACCCCTTCTAGTCAAGTTGTGCCAAAGATTTCTCTTCTCCCCAATTCTATTAAATACCTGATCATTAGTTATGTGATCTACCCATCTAATCTTCAACATTCTTCTGTAGCACCACATTTCGAAAGCTTCCGTTCTCTTCTTATCCAAACTATTTATCGTCCACGTTTCACTTCCATACATGGCTACACTCCATACAAATATTTCCAGAAACTACTTCCTGACACATCTATACTAGATGTTAACAAATGTCTCTTCTTCGTAACGCTTTCCTTGCCATTGCCAGTCTACATTTTATATCCTCTCAACTTCGACCACCATAAGTTATTTTGCCCCCCAAATAGCAAAACTCTTTTACTACTTTAAGTGTCTCATTTCCTAATCTAATACCCTCAGCTTCACCCGATTTAATTCGACTACATTCCATTATCCTCGTTTTGCTTTTGTTGATGTTCATCTTCTATCCTCCTTTCAAGACACTGTCCATTCCGTTCAACTGCTCTTCCAGGTCCTTTGCTGTCTCTGACACAATTACAATGTCATCAGCGAACCTCAAAGTTTTTATGACTTCTCCATGGATTTTAATTCCTACTCCGAATTTTCCTTTTGTTTCCTTTACTGCTTGCTCAATATACAGATTGAATAACATCGGGGATAGGTTACAACCCTGTCCCACTCCCTTCCAAATCACTGCTTCCCTTTCATACCCATCGACTCTTATAACTCCCATCTGGTTTCTGTACAAATTGTAAATGGCCTTTCGCTCCCTGTATTTTACCCCTGCCACCTTCAGAATTTGAAAGAGAGTATTCCAGTCAACATTGTTAAAAATCTTTCTCTAAGTCTACAAATTCTAGAAATGTAGGTTTGCGTTTCCTTAATCTATCTCCTAAGGTAAGTTGTAGGGTCAGTATTGCCTCACGTGTTCCAAAATTTCTACAGAATCCAAACTGATCTTCCCCGAGGTCGGCTTCTACCACTTTTTCCATTCATCTGTAAAGAATTGGTGTTAGTATTTTACAGCCGTGATTTATTAAACTGATAGTTCAGTAATTGTCACACCTGTTAACACCTGATTTCTTTGGAATTGAGATTATTATGTTCTTTTTGAAGTCTGGCGGTATTTCGCCTGTCTCATACATCTTTCTCACCCGATGGTAGAGTTTTGTCAGGGCTGGCTCTCCCAAGGCTGTCAGTAGTTCTAATAGAATGTTGTCTACTCCCGGGGCCTTGTTCCGACTTAGGTCTTTCAGTGCTCTGTCAAACTCTTCACGCAGTATCATATCTCCCATTTCATCTCCATTTCCATAGTACTGTCCGCAAGAACATCGCCCTTGTACAGACCCTCTATATACCTCTTCCACCAGAAATGTTATTCCACACAAACCACTACCTCACGGATGCTGCTTTATGACAGGGTGCATTGTCATGCTGATACAATCGATCGTCTCCGAACTGTTCCTCCACTGTACGTATTATTTTCTATTGTAAATTGTGTCCATATCCTTACGCATTTAGCGTTTTCTTGCCAACAATAAGAGGACCATAACCTAAGTACGGATAACCGCTCCATACTGTAACAACACACCTTCTGTACTTCACTGCTGGCACTACACATGAATGCATGTATTATTCTTTGTACATTCACCAAACCCACATCCTTCCATCGGTTTGCCACAGGCAATAGCGTGATTCATCACTTCAATTAACTCTTTTCGAGTCATCCACTGTCCACTGGCGTTACTCTACACACCATGTCAAACATCGTGTTGTCTGAAACAAATGTATGGCGTATAACGACCATTCTTTTTACGAGTGATTCCTTCCCCTGATGTCATGCGATTTTTTACAACTACCCTCCACAATGCTGGATCTTTTCTGTCAGTCAGTTCATGAGGTCTGTCTGATCTTGGTTTACCTGTGGTTGTTTCTTCCCCTTTCCACATCACAACCACATCACTAACAGTCGACTTGGGCAGTTGTAGAAGGTTTGAAATGTCCATGATGGAAAAAAAATATGGTTCAAAAGGCTCCAAGCACTATGGAAGTTAACATCTGAGGTCATGAGTCCCCTAGACTTAGAACTACTTAAACCTAACTAACCTCAGGAGATCACACACATCCATGCCCGAGGCAGGATTCGAACCTGCGACCGTAGCAGCAGCACGGCTCCGGACTGAAGCGCCTAGAACCACTCGGTCACAGCGGCCGGCTGTCCATGATGGATTTGTTAATCAAGTGACAGTCAATGACAAGTCCATGTTCGAAGTCAACGAGCTCTCCTGACAGAACCATCCTGCTGTCACTGCTTCCCTACCGAAAACGCAACACTCCCCGCCTCCTTTTATAGCGGCGGGTCCGGCTCTCGTAACATCTAGTGATCAGTTCCGCATTACGTAAGGTTGCCCGGATACTTGTGATTTGTGTTCCGTTTGCGTTAACATCTCCAGTACCTCGAGGTACCTCTGGCCTTCCATATACATATTTCTTGTCGATGGACACCCCACACCAAGCTCAACGTTCGGTGTCAGTTTGCTTCCGCCAGTGAGCAGGTCCAAAGCGATTCAGGGTGATTATTTAAACAACGGTCTCTTGGTCAGCTATTGAGTATTACAGAGGAGCAAATACGCAGGTCGGAAACTTAGTTGATGTCGTTTTTCGTGGCCTTTTGGTGAGTCGCTCGGCACTCGTCGAAGAACGTACAATGAAGACACACACATCCGTCCCCCACATTCCTGGTAATGAACTTGATTAAGGGGGTTTCACACTACTCTCCGTCTCATTCAAGAATGGGAGCCTGCGAAATTGGGAATCTTACTTTAATGAAACGAAAACGATTATAACCCAAAAATAATACACAAATGTAATACGAACTCTTCGATTACATGAATTTTAGGAACGGATACATAAAGACATATAATCAACTGTAAGCAGTATTTACACGATAACGTTCCCTCTTTACGTTTTGTTTTAATTAGTATTCAAAAAAGTTACATTTAAATCTCTAGTGAACTTTGCACTCACGGAAACGTTAACACATTACAAACTTGCTGTAGGAACAAAATGATCCGACCGTCTCCAAAGTGCTCACTACTAACAGGATTTGTGGACACGTGTTCTGGCTATCGTCATTGCGTGTACTTTGAACAGCGACTTATTGTGTCAGATTAATGTTAGGAAAAATTACACACACACACTAGTCATACATTTTAATATTATTTCCAACAAAAACTATTTTCTAGAAACTACTCTTCGATTGGGGACATCACATAGTAACGCAAAACAGCATTTACGGTAACATTTATAGTTGGATGTGCGAAAAAGGGCCGGTGTTACATGTTCACGTGGAGAAAGTAGGCATACAATTCCGGCTCACTGCTGGGAAAAACATCGAGAAGTCAGACATTCCCACTTTTTTATTGCACATTATTCATTTGAAAGGCTGAGCTTCCAAGTCCTAAAGATAAAGCTGTCATTTGATTCGTAGAATACTGTGTTTTGCACTTTTCAGATGAGAAGAGTGAAGGAAAAAATCGTTAAACTTGTGTGGACTCTGAGATGGGCGCTGATACTAACCTGTCACATGGGAGGGGATATCTGTATTAGTTGTTTACAGACTAATAGAAAGATTCAAACTACCCTTCCACAGTTACAAAAGTATCGGAAACGGCGAATATAACTCAAGCAGGGCTAAAAGGTTTATATTGGGCGAGGAAACCGCTCGATTCTTTACTACTGAAGTTCCTTGGTCTTTTCACTAATAAATCATTCATTCCAGTACACCACCATTACAGGAAACCCTACTAACGCTTAACTTATTTCGGCCCGCTGGTCAAAGATCTTATGTTATACTGACGGTTGACTCGACAAAAAACACGAAGGTACACAATAATAGTTGAAAGTCTAAATGCATTATCAGTTGCAGGTGCATTCATGACATGTTTCAGTTTTCTTTTCTTCTGCAGTTAAGAACGTTTCACAAACAGATACGACCCCATATCGTGTCACGTATCTTTCGTTCCATTAAAAATTCTATGCTTCGCTCTCTTTCTTAACCTTATCACTAAGAATAGTACATAATAAAGTAACACTTTTGTATACATTATGAAAGATTTCAAGCCGCTCACCACAGACTGCTCCGTTCTCGCACATTTCTAAATGTATTTTTCCTGTTTCACGGGAATTTCATAACGAACGTTTTCACTGGGTAGAGTAATCAGGCAATCTAACGCCGGAAATTAGAAAACACCTCGTTATCACCTACTCTCCGTTAATTACAGAAGTGAATGCCAGGCAGCGGTCGAGAATCTGCTTTCTCTCCCAGAACATTCGAAAGCGAAATGTTTGCATCCACACTTCGACACATTTTGTGACTAGCGTCTTACTGCTCGTCCCTACGTATAAAAGCAGTGCGGCTGTCCACGGTTTTCACTTTCCAGAAGAAACCCTGCGATTACGTGCTCGCGGAACTACCGCTGACTTCCGTTTGGCACCAACCGTTGTAAAAACAACTAAGATATGGCGGCAATTATAATGTAAACTGAACAGTTGCTACATACTTAATCTATAAACTTTCCTCTGACCTAGAGCCACACATATTATTCATTAATCCTGAAACAGAGGTGTTAATGAGTTAGTTTAAACGTTGCACGTTGTTCCACCGTTATTAAACCTGGAACGAGTTGACAACTACAGTATTGCACGAATTAATGACTTGATTAGCCAATTCAATTCTTAAAACAAATTTCTCTTGGTGCCATATCGTTATAGATAAAGAATGTACGTAATCAGTCAACAGTCTATGGTTAGCGTTTAAATAAGATTTGACACATCTAATATTTCGAGGTATGCTGTTATCTCAGTGATGTTGATAGTGCCCCAAAACAAAGTTATACTGCAGAAGAAAATCCGGGAGTACATACATAAGCCAACTTTACACAGGAAACATCTTTATTAGAGAGCAGTTGTTACATCAAGGAGTGTTACCAAACAGTAAGACAATACTGAGATGAAAATCATTCAAAATACTGTGCCTTTCATTTCACCACACGATTGGGGCGCGAGCACTATGGTGCATGCACGCACGCACGCACACGCTCTCTCTCTCTCTCTCTCTCTCTCTCTCTCTCTCTCTACTTCCTCAGCCAGCGTCATCGTGGCCTTTGCATATTACACACTGTCGTACAGTGGTGATGGTTGGCTGGTTGATTTTGGGGAGGAGACAAAACAGCGTGCTCATCGGTCCCGTCCGATTAGGGAAGGAAGTCAGCCGTGCCCTCTCAAAGGAGCCATCCCAGCATTTGTCTGAAACGATTTAGGAAAATCACGGAAAGCCTAAATCAGGATGGCCGGATGAGGGTTTGAACCGTCGTCCTCCCGAGTGCGAGTACAATGGTAACATGATACATGTACTTACTTGTGTTTCAGGAGGAATGGCAAAGGAACAGATGAATACCGCTTGCGACTTAGATGTGAGACACAAACGGGAAGCAATTTGAAGCTGACCGCTTTCGTACCAGAGGTATTTAAGGAGTGCTTTACGAATAGAGATACAAACCATTGATCAACTGACAAAATGTTGTCTTACGACATACATATCTAGATTTTTAACGTGTATTGTTTATCCGGGCCGGCCGGAGTGGCCGAGCGGTTCTAGGCGCTGCAGTCTGGAGCCGCGCGACCGCTATGGTCGCAGGTTCGAATCCTGCCTCGGGCATGGTATAACGCTGCTCTCAGTGAGAAGATTGGTTGAACACCGCAGGCCTAGCGTGGACCTTTTGGAGATGGTATGCCTTTGCCTTACTCCGACCTTTGAAATGTCTTGTCGAGCCAGTTATAGTACCCCCACTTTGTACCCCGTATCACAGATTTTACTGGGTATCTTTTCAAATATGATCACTGCGACAGTGAATAAAACAAGCGATAAGTGACAAAAAAATCAAGGAACGAGTTAGGATTGATTCCCTTACTTCGGATTTCTAGCCGGAGCGCTCGTGGTCTCTCGCAGTCTTGCGAGACAGTAGAATTGCGACGTTACTCGACGCGTATCATGAACTTCAAATTGGCTCTGAGCACTATGGGACTTATCGTTGAGGTCATCAGTCCCCTAGAACGTAGAACTACTTAAACTTAACTAACCTAAGGACATCACACACATCCATGCCCGAGGGAAGGATTCGAACCTGCGACCGTAGTGGTCGCGCGGTTCCAGACTGAAGTGCCTAGAATCGCTCGGCCACACCGGCCGGCTCATGAACTTCAGCCTGAGCTTTTTCCAATTCCATAAACGCTTCTGGAGCTCAATCTTAGCGATGGCTTTAGCCCTCTTAGCAATGAGTTTTTAATCTCATCTACACTTGTAAAACAACGGCCGTTTAAGGTTTTCTTTATTTTTGAGAACAGAATAATGTCCGTCATGGGATCATGTCTGCCGAATATGGACACTGGGACTGCACTGTATAGTATTATATTTGGCCAAATATTGACGAACAAGCAATCATATGTCAGCGAACAAGCAATCATATGTCAGCGAACAAGCAATCATATGTCAGCGAACAAGCAATCATATGTGAGCAGGTGCATTATCGTGGTGCAGAGGCCATGAACTGTTTCGCCACAAATACGTGCATTTCAATTCCGACTACTACACGCAAACGGCGTTCAACTTTTGAGTAGTATTCCTTATTGATCGTTCGACCTCGTAGCAAGAGCTCGTTACACTACGCCATTAAAATCGAACATTGACTATAAACTTCATGCTTCACCGTACTTGTCCGCCATTTTTAGTCTTGACGATCCAGTGAACCTCAGTTTCGACGTCATATCCGTAAACTCTCGGGTCATTGGTATACAAGTTTCAGTAGTTCTGCATCGGTGCTGACTGCTAGCGACTCCTGGGCAACTTGCAAATCTCCACTGCTTTTGTTGGCAGTTCAACATAGGTTTCATAACCAAAACATCTTAAAAAATTTCAAGGCATGAGCTAGATGGTGTGCCAACATCGTCTGCCAACTTCTCTGATTGTGACTTTGCGAGCGTTCGTAACCATTCTTTCCTTTATTCAGTTCTTAAAGTAAAATAATCTCCTGTACTACCAAAACGCACGTAATCTTTTTGACAGTTGAACCGATTAAGCAACCGATACGGCTATCATTGTACAAATACCTTTTAGTGATGATCAACTAAACAACGAAGACATAGCACGAATTTTACCAATACAGCACGTGAAATTACAAATTCCCGTTACTTCCTGAATATACTCAGTATCTCACCGCAGATGTCAGACCCTGGTTTACTGGATGAATCTTAAGGAAGTGTAATTCACACGAGAAATAGGTCTCTTAAAGCCTTCGTACGAATTAGGCTTCGCCGGACTACGGGTCGCGAAGTTGAGATAACGGGAAGAGGTAGAGGAGATTCAAATTAGTGTCGGGCGATTCGTCACGAACTGCAGTGGGACCCATAACAAAACTCAAGTTGTGAACCCCTGAGAGCTTGGCCGCAAAGTTCCGCGAGAGTTTATTCCAAAATTAGGCAAGGAACATTCCTTGAATCCCAGAAAGCGTTCGATAGAGTTTCGCAATGCCGCCTAATGAATAAAATAGAAGCGCACGGAATATCAGACTAGGTTTATGATTGGATTGAAGAGTTCCTAGCAAACAAAACACAGCATGTTAGTTTTGAAGGAGAGATATCTTCAGACGTACAAGTAACTTCGAGCGTGCCCCAAGAATGTTGTAGGAACATTAGTTTTCAAAATATATATCAATATTCAGAAGAATGAAAAAGATAACTGACGATCTGCCAGATGGATATCAGTTTGGCTTTAACACAGCACTAGAGAGAGAGATCTAGTTTTGCGACTGATAATGGAAGCACGACATAAGAAAAATCAAGACACGTTCATAGAACCTGCCGACCCACAAAAAGAGTTCATAGAACCAGCCGACCTACAAAAGCATTCGACAATGTGAAATGATGCAAGGTGTCCGAAATTCTCAGTACATTAGGTACGAATTATAGGCACAGACATGTAACATAGAACACGTGTAAGAACGAAGAAGGAACAATAAGAATAGAAGATTAAGAACGAAGTGCTCGGATTAAAAACTATGTACGACAAAGATGCAGCCTTTCTCCCCCACTGTTCATCCTGTACATCCAAGAAGCAGCGACGGAAATAAAATATAGGTTCGAGAGTGGGATTAAATTTGAAGGTGAAAAGATACCGATGATGAGATTCGCTGATGACATTGCTATCCTCAGTGAAATGAGAAAGGATTATAGGACGTGCTGAACAAATTGAACTGTATACATAGCGCAGTGGATTAGGAGTAAACCGAGGAAAGACAAAAGAAATGAAGACTGGCAGAAATGAGATTAGTGATAAAATTAAAATCAAAATTGGGTATCACGAAACAGAGGAAGCGAAGTATTACTGCTGTCTTGGACGCCAAATAACTTATGACAGACGGAGCAAAGAGGAAATAAATACACTAGCAGACACAAGACGGCATTTCTGGACAAAGGAGGTCTTCTAGCATCCAACATCGATCACCTTAATTTAAAGAAAAAAAATCTGAGGACGTACGTCTGGAGCACAGAATTGTATGCATTTCAGACTGTAAGGGACGCTGAGAAGAGGAACAAAGCATCTGAGATGTGATGCTATAGAACGATGTTGAAAATAAGGTGAACTGATAAGAAATGAAGACTTTTTCACAGTATCGGCGAGGATTGCGATATGCGCAAAATACGGACAAGAAGAAGGGACAGCATAAAACATGTGCTAAGACATCAGGAATAGGTTCCATGGTGCTAGAGGGAGCTCTACAAGGTAAAAACTGAAGAGGAAGACCGAGCCTGGAATATATCCAACAACTAACTCAGCATGTTGGGTGTAAATGCTACATCGGGACGAAGGCGTTGGCACATGAGGGGAAGTCATGGCATCCCGCATCATATCTGCAAGATGACTGGTGATTAAAAAATAAGTAAATAAATAAAAATAAATGTTCTGGTGGATAGGCTTTGTTTATGGTGATTCATTCGTCGGTTGGCGACGCTGAACTGGACGGTTCCTTCGGCGCTGCTCGAGAGGAGCGGGGGAGTGTGTCAGCACCTGGTTATATCCTCTCTATTCCTTTAATTCATAATAACACTGTACAATCATCCACACGACACACTTTTCATACCACGTTAAAGGTCAACCTTGACCTTTCCTAGGACAGCATTGTCGTATTCCCTATCTGGCACCAACGCTTATTTCCTGAGGATGGGATTAATTTTGACTTTTACACTACATATTCTCCGCCACATAACAAATGGTGCCCTGAGGCTTATAGATATTGATTGCAGCGTCCCTCTACACTAGCGTTTCAACTGCGAAAGACATACCACAGTCATCAAAGACGTTGTAGCTCTGTTCGTATGTATTCTAAAATGTCGACGTTGGGACCTCCTTATATAAGAATACAGATCAAGAAATTAGAAACCCCCACCTCCTTTGACTTTTTAAAGGCCCCAGTTCAGCCAGAAAAAGAAGTTACAAGCTGCAAGCCACCGTCGGGAACTCACTGAGCTACAAATGGCGGGATGATGAATACTACGTCTAACCCGCTGTTCCAAACACTCCCAAATACTCTGTATGGAATAAAGATCGGAAATTTAGCTAACCAGTCGACTTGCGACATCCTGCCCGTGTGGTCGTCATATGAAGAACGTATACCTGTTACCTCGGCAGTTCCCGTTTTGGAACAGTTAAGCGTCCACAGGATACACCGTCCGCCCAAACGTCCCGACACTGATTTCATTTCTGGTGTACAAGCGACGTCAGCGCAGTAGCTACGGTGGCAGCTTGAACTAACAAATGTGACGGACGTGCATTCGACCAGTCAGTTGTGAGGGCGCAGTGTTAAGCAGTGGAAGTGAGGTCTCAGCGTGTCCACGTTGTTGTGTTACAAATCGCAATGGAGCAACATTTCTAAATCGATTGTTCAAGACACTCTCCAGAATGTTTTGAACAAGTGCAAAGTTCATCACGCACACCACCTTGCCTTTCCGAACAAAACACAAAGGCGCTGGACGCCAGCCGCGATTTGATTGAAATGGAAAATGCGGACAATTCTTTCCTGGTAAATCACTGGTGACAAGGCGTGATGTTATTAGTATCAGCCTATCACGAAACGACAAAGAGCATAAATTCACATGGAGGTGGCTCTGAGCGCTATGGGATTTAACTTCTGAAGTCATCAGTCCCCTAGAACTTAGAACTACTTAGAACTACTTAAACCTAACTAACCTAAGGACATCACACACATTCATGCCCGAAGCAGGATTCGAACCTGCGACCGTAGAAGTCGCGCGGTTCCAGACTGTAGCGCCTAGAACCGCTCGGCCACCTCGGCCGGCTCACATGGAGAGTCAACGCTTTGATGACATAACCGACATCCAGCCAATGTGACGTGGGAGTTAAACAGCATCCCAAAGGAGGGCTTTCCTGACAGTTTCATGTGGTTGTACGCACGTGCTGTGCGTTGTACTTGGATTGGGGGAGTTGTCGAACGCCAGAAACATTAAAACAACCGTATTAACATTTTTCTGTTTGGTCTGACAGTGTATTTATCACCAAGCTATGGAAGAAAGGGAAACACTTCGTCTTCGATTACGTTGAAATATACAATCTGGCTCATGAATGAGTGGGCCGAAACCATGGTACAAAGAATAAAACTTCACAGCACCACCCGGCTTGAGCTACACTCACGACACCCTGCGGGTTAAACACCTCACTGGGCTAGATGTACACTCGACGCCTTGCACCATTTGAAAACAGTTAATATTGCCAGCGTACCCGACTTCCTTTGTCCAATGCATGCAGATGCTTCCGCAACTTTCCTCCGAAACTGGTTGAGACGGACCTACGAGTACATTCACTTACAGTAGCAACTCCTTTTGGGAATTTTTCACTGACAAGGTGCGACACTCATCTTGCTTCCCTGTCGGCTGGGATCTTTTTTACGACAACATGGCTGCGAGTGGTACAACATTTCTTGTAGACATGTTGGAGAGTCTGCTTCAGCGGGAGAAAAAAAAAAAAAAAAAAACCGGGCACCCGTATTCGCGGTATGATCATGGGCACGGCCAACTACGACAGCTCATTTCTGCCATTCTCTCACGCCTACCCATCTAACTGCGCTAATTCCATATACAACCTGCTGGCACATAAATACCATTTCACTGCCACATCTTACGTTGGGATGGGGCTGCACGACCGCTTGGCACCAGCTTAGACCATCTGTGTGCTCCTCATGGGGGGTGACGAATATTTTGACCGGTGAGCATAGTTATCATACCCACTAAAACAGAAATTACTCGCCGCAACGCTCGCTTTCGCTAGACGAGAAAGGGAGTACGTTACCGCGGCCGGCGTCTCCAGAGCCCGGTGCCACCTGTGGGGCCCTGCTGCGCGTGGCGTTGGGAGCGTCGCGACGCACCCACGTGACCGCGTAGCGCCCTGCTCACGGCTGGCGGCTGCACTACGGCCGGACCGACGGCGCCGCCGACGCCACTGACGCCCGACGCCGCCCAGGTAGGCGTCGCGACGCTCTAGGTCACGGCGCACGCGCACCGCGGCCCGCCGGATCAATAGGCCCCGCTCTGGCCCAAAACCCTACTCCCTACTCCCCCACACAGCCTGCCCGCCGACAAACACCCACGCGGCGGCGCGCAGGGCTACCGCCGTCTCCAGGGAACCCTCGGCGGCTGGGTCCACATCTGGGTCGCCCGCCTTTCGAAAGGTCGCCTCCTGCTGACGCCGCATTTTAGATGCCTCTGCTCTTCCTCCGAGCCACTCGTTCCAAGTTTAACGTCCCGTCAACGGCGAGGTCGTTAGAGCCTCAGCACTACGTCGGAATGGGAACGGATGCGACTGGCGTGTCGTCCTCGAAGGAAATATCTTAGATTAAACTCGTGCTAGGGACGTGAGCAAGGGAGGCAAAGCTGTGTCTACACGTAATGTTTTGTCGTCAGTCTTGCACGATCATGCAAGACTGACAACAAAACTGACACTAATCGCGCAGCTACACTATTCAACTTTCGCTCCATCTTTTGCTCAATCGTTCCGAAATACACTACTGGCCATTAAAATTGCTACACCAAGGAGAAATGCTGATGATAAACGGGTATTCATTGAACAAATATATTATACTAGAACTGACATGTGATTACATTCTCACGCAATTTGGGTGCATAGATCCTGAGAAATCAGTACCCAGAACAACCTCCTCTGGCAGTAATAACGGCCTTGGTACGCCTGGGCATTGACTCAAACAGAGCTTAGATGGCGTGTACAGGTACAACTGCCGATGCAGCTTCAACACGATACCACAATTTATCAAGAGCAGTGACTGGCGTATTGTAACGAGCCAGTTGCTCGACCACCATTGACCATACGTTTTCAGTTGGTCAGAGATCTGGAGAATGTGCTGGCCAGGGCAGCAGTCGAACATTTTCTGTATCCAGAAAGGCCCGTACAGGACCTGCAACATGCGGTCGTGCATTATCCTGCTGAAATCTAGGGTTTCGCAGGGATCGAATGGAGGGTAGAGCCGCGGGTTGTAACACATCTGAAATGTAACGTCCACTGTTCAAAGTGCCGTCAATACGAACAAGAGGTGACCGAGACGTGTAACCAATGGCACCCCATACCATCACGCCGGCTGATACGCCAGTATGGCGATGACGAATACACGCTTCCTATGTGCGTCCACCGCGATGTCGCCAAACACGGATGCGACCATCATGATGGTGTAAACAGAACCTGGATTCATCCGAAACAATGACGTTTTGCCATTCGTGCACCCAGGTTCGTCGTTGAGTACACCATCGCAGGCGCTCCTGTCTGTGATGCAGCGTCAAGGGTGACCGCAGCCATGTGCCGAGCTGATAGTCCATGCTGCTGCAAACGTCGTCGAACTGTTCGTGCAGATGGTTCTCTTGCAAATGGCCCCATCTGTTGAATCAGGGATCGAGACGTGGCTGCACGATCCGTTACAGCCATGCGGATAAGATGCCTGTCATCTCGACTGCTAGTGATACGAGGCCGTTGGGATCCAGCACGGCGTTATGTATTACCCTCCTGAACCCACCGATTCCATATTCTGCTACCAGTCATTGGATCTCGACCAACGCGAGCAGCACTGTCGCGACACGATAAACCGCAATCGCGGTAGGCTACAGTCCGACCTTCATCAAAGTCAGAAACGTGATGGTACGCATTTGTTCTATTTACACGAGGCATTACAACAACGTTTCACCAGGCAACGCCGGTCAACCGCTGTTTGTGTATGAGAAATCGATTGGAAACTTTCCTCATGCCAGCACGTTGTAGGTGTCGCCACCGGCGCCAACCTTGTGTGAATGCTCTGAAAAGTTAATCATTTGCAAATCACAGCATCTTCTTCCTGCCGGTTAAATGTCGCGCCTGTAGCACGTCTTCTTCGTGGTGTAGCAATTTTAATGGCCAGTAGTGGAGTTCTGAAGAAGGTTTAGTGATGACTGTTGCACTACGTGCTCTTAAACTGAAGAAAACCGTGGTGTCATCGCAGAACACCGGCCGTGCGCTGGCCGTCAAATGCCAACTCGCACAGGCGGAGCTGTATGCTACGACTTACCAAGAACAGATGTCTCCACCAGTGACCCCCGTGAACGACGTCCGCCTGCAAGAACATGAAGCCGTTGTTACAGCAGAATGGACTGCTTTTCGTACTGCGCCTGTGCAGAGCCGCCCACAACTCACCACTCCAGCAGAGATCCGTAAAATTATCCGGAAGACTCGGAATAATGCGCCGGGCAACGACTCCATAAGCAACACCGATTTGAAACAGTTGCCCAGGAAGCCAACTGTGCTCCTTACCCTAATTCTCAACAGCTGTCTCCTGCAGGGATATTTTCCTACGGCATGGAAGACGGCTCGAGTAGTTCCAATACCCAAGCCAGGTAAAGACCCAGCAGAACCCAACAGTTACCGGCCAATTAGCCTCTTGCCGACCCTTGGCAAGGTGCTCGAGAGAGTGCTGCTGAAGAGGCTCCATGATACGCTTACAGCGCATGATGTTATACGCCCCGAACAAATCGGTTTCAAGGACAAGTTATCTGCCGAACTTCAACTTCTACGCATCACCGAACGGATACAAGAAGGATACAACAAGCAGCACTTCACGATTGGTGTCTTCCTTGACATTGAAAAAACTTACGAAAAGGTGTGGCGGCCCAACCGTATCGTCAAACTGCATCGCACTACCCCTATTGTGGATTGTTGCATTAGACTCATAGACAGCTTTCTGCAGGACAGGAAACTGTATGTCCGAGTCGACGATAAAAACTCCGAAATGAAACTGATCTCCGCAGGAATTCCGCAGGGCTCCAATTTCGCCTCTGCTTTTCAACTTATATATAAATGACATCCCAACAGTCCCCCTTGTTACGGCGAGTTTTTATGCGGACGATACGGCCTTTCTGACAACTGGACGACACTTGGACCAGCTAATCGCTAGGATGCAACGGCAACTTGCTGTAATGGAACGCTGGGCGCTGCAAAATAAGATAACGATCAACCCGACGAAGACGGCAGCCGTTCTGTTCACACGGAGGAAACCAGTTTTGAACGACAGACTCCAAATAGCTGACCAATTTATCCCATGGTCGCCGGGAGTGAAATATCTCGGTGTCTACCTTGACAAAAAATTACTCTTTACGCAGCATAATGACGACAAGAAGACGGCAGCCCAGAAGATGGCCAGGTCATTGATTCCGTTCCTGAAGAGTAAGGATCTCAACCCTAAGAGTAAACTCCAATTGTATAAGGCAACGGTGGAACCCACAATGTTGTATGGATCTACCTCGTGGGGAACTACGTGCGTCTCCAAATACAACAAACTCCATCGCTGCAAAACATTTGCTATCGATGGATCACAGGAGCTCCGTGGTGGACAAGAAACGTCGACATCCGCACCGCACTCCACGAGACCACTATACAAGAGAAGGTCAATGACAAGGTTCTACGAGTTTTTGACAAGATCGATGCCCTTAGGGACGAAGTTCGACAATTAGAATCGGTAGGAACGGTAAACCCTGCAAGATGGCACAAGTATCGAGTACCGAAGTCAATAACGTTTCACCCCCATAGGCAATCTGTCATAACACGAGGAACCAGTCACACAACAGTCTTGACACATTTCACCCTCCACAGGAGATAGACATCACCAAAGACAGCAGGCTAAAGGACCCATTGCGTGCCCAAGCCTAACTGAATGTGTAATAAATAAAGTGTTTTCCTTTTATCCTTACATCCCATCCTAGAAGAATAAGTCATCAAGGATGATCTCTTTGAGTCCACACTACACACTATATTAAAAAAAAATCAAATGCCAGCCAGCACGAACATCAGTACCTGCGCACCCCAAGGGGTGGCGCCAGCGTGGCAGTAAACGCATATCAGGCGCCGCACCGCCCCTCTGCGCGACACCACGACACCAGCGCCATCTCCGTCGCGGCATAAAGGACGCCGACGACAGCGCTCGGGGGCCAGGTCGTCTCCATAGTTCGACATATCAGCTCCAAGGGACAGCGGCTTCCGACGTCATAATTAATCAGGTCTGCAAGAACCACATGGCAGTGGACTGTAGTACGTAAAACAAAAATTCTTTCGTATTCGTAACTGTTTCCTCATCGATTACTAAATTTGCATCATTTCCGCCAGGAGCACCAGCACTGTATCTAGCTACACTTGGTCCTCAACATAATTTTCTTGTAACACCTCCATCTGAAGATGACACTGCACTGGCTCGAGAACACGTTCATGGTTGAATAAATCGTAAAAAAGCGACTGGTTGCATATTTATTACCAGATAAATCGCCAATTTAAGTCACAGTCGCAGTTCGACATCCACAATGGATATACTGAATAAAGTTTATTACTGTTGAGTTGACAAGAGACTTTATTCAGAGACTGGAAATGTTCGCCGGCCGAAGTGGCCGAGCGGTTCTAGGCGCTGCAGTCTGGAACGGCGAGACCGCTACGGTCGCAGGTTCGAATCCTGCTTCGGGCATGGATGTGTGTGATGTCCTTAGGTTAGTTAGGTTTAACTAGTTGTAAGTCCTAAGCGACTAATGACCTCAGCAGTTGAGTCCCATAGTGCTCAGAGCCATTTTTTTTGGAAATGCTCGTTATGTTCTATGTGACTGCTTATAGAAAGATAAGTAAATGTGTTTGATTATTCAATTATAGCACTATCTATTGATGTTCAGTAATGTAGCCAGCTGCCCTGGTCTGTTCCCTGGTTCAAAAGTCTACGAACTACCGTTATCATCACCCGAGATGCAACAAAAAGTCTACACGTCGTTCACGATAGTACCGGGATTGGTTATGAACAGAGGAACATTCCTCCATGTCAGTTTTTCTTCGAGAACTACAGCAGGAACCAGAAGACTGGCGCAATTATTTACGTTTGGACTGTCAGCGCTTGGAACTCCAGGAAATGAAGTAATGTCATGAGGGCGACTTATCAGTAGCACCGAAAGATAATTTCACATCACGAATTTTGTGCTACAAAAGTTGATTGTAACCTAAAATACAAGAGAAAAACATGACAAAATGTAACATAGTGACATACTGTAACTACCACATAATACGTTTATTACATGTATAAAAGGAAACTTGTATTACAGGCCACTGAATATGCTTCACAAATAAAGCAAGTGCAACGTGTATGGCAATAAACATACTGCCTTCAGTTAGTTGGACAGACGGAACATACCTCCACGAACAGATGGTGTGTTCCTGACTCCACGAATCCTGCAGCTCTGGAGTCGATCCACGGTCGTAATGCTATTCAAGCCTTCCAACTAAGACAGAAATTATGACTTCTGATCCAGAGCGTTTCTATTTGGATTAAAGCTAGCGGCTGGACTTTCTGAGCAGTCGACGAGTAACATTAAGCTAGGGAGCTGAATTTATTTAATTATTTGAAGCAAGACACACAACTGTATTAATAATCTTTTATTACAACTGGTTTCGGTATTGTATCTCAACCGATGGAATCGACTGCAGGCACATTAATATATTTTTTTCAAATTTGGCTGAATTACTCCCCGGTCATGTCCGCAAGGAGTAATAGGCTATTTTTCAGTATTTTAATTTATTCACAACTTACTACGAAAAACGTGATCAAAAATACACGAAAAAGCTACATATTTGTTTCAAACGACCGCCGTTCTATTGTTTTGTCAAATTTCAAAAACCTGTGCTATTACTCCGTGCTCAATATGTTATAGATTAAGTGAAATGTTTGTTTTTTTTATTTCAGATATCGATCTGCAGAGTGAAGCACTTCCGTCATGGACACAATTCATTTTGGATGGAACAACTTTAACTCCTCAGTTGAGGGCTTAATGATGACTGAATTTCTTTTAAAAAACCAGAATCAATAAATAATGTGCGAGAAGATCAGGTTGATTGTTTTACTAGTTTTGTAAAAAAAATCGCAAATAGCTTATGTTGTAGGCTGACTGAGGAGAATGGGCCTTTAATCGAAACATAAATGCCCTCGATGAAAGGGCATCGGATCTATACAGCTGGCAGGATTTAACTGCAATACAGTGGCCATAGGTTGATTCCAGAGTTGCAAGATGGGTGTAGGTTATCAGCATACTGCCTATTAATTGATCTGGCGATGCAAAGGAATTTTTTGAACATAGGAATCGTTGTAAAAACTTCATAATTTCTTAATGACTCTTAATGCAGAAGCTGTGATATGTAGAGCGCACAGAAGTTCGTTGAACGTGAGATATATTACAGAAGCAATTGCTATACGGTTTTGTTATGCGCACGGTGTTTATCTCCATACTGTAGTTTGGTTTGCAGCGGCGACATTTATGTCAGGGAGGCAGGGACCATGCGTCGGAAGCAGAGGTCCATCCTTCACGGAGATAAGCGCGTGTTACCACTCTCCAACTCTGCCCGTGTAGAATTCACCTAGTTCCATCACGAAAACCGTTGGTCTTTTTTCGGAGGCTGGCTTCGCAGAATGTTACAAAATGATCAATCAACTCCAGCGGATGACGCAGGAAGAAAGGCTTTCTGTATCACGGTGTGGTTTTATTTTTAAAGTTCCGAGAGCTCACGATGCTAGAAGAGTCAAAAAAAATATTGCTTCCTCCTAAGTGTATCTCGCGAAAAGGGTACGAAGATAAAATTAGAGAGATTCAGCGCACAGGGTGGCTTACTCGGCAATCGTTATTCCGCGAACTTTTCGCAAATGAAATAAGAAAGGAGGGAAGTGACGGCGGTACACAAAGTATCCTCCCCCACACACCGCAAGGTGCCTTGTGGAATACAGAGGTACATGCAGATGTAGCTGTAGAATTTTCTCCACTCGCTGCTCCGCTGTTGGAACCCAATAGGTCTCGCAGGCACGCTCCTGCCACAGGAACGGTGGCAGAATTTTTTCTCCATTAAATTTCAACGTAAGGTCGATTCTGCACTAGGACTGTGAATGGCGTTATATTTGTCTTTTCCACAGAGCTGAACTTAACGGCTAAGCTCTCAGTTCCTGTCCCAACAAGATGCCATTGTACAATATTACGCCGTGAAGAAACATTAACCGCCAAAAGTACGCGCAGCTGTTCCTATGTTAGCTCCCTTGCACACATAATTGACTGTTTTAATGGTTCAAATGGCTCTGAGCTCTATGCGACTTAACTTCTGAGGTCATCAGTCGCCTAGAACTTAGAACTAATAAAACCTAACTAACCTAAGGACATCACACACATCCATGCCCGAGGCAGGATTCGAACCTGCGACCGTAGCGGTCACGCGGTTCCAGACTGAAGCGCCTTTAACCGCACGGCCACACCGGCCGGCAGACTGTTTTAAAACTGCATCTAGAATCACATACTAAATCACGAGTAGACTTACAGCTGAGTGGTAACGCATCTACATTCAAACTCCGCAAGCTACCCAACGGTGGGTGGCGGAGGGCACTTTCCTGTTCCAGTCGCGTATGGCTCGCGGGAGGAACGACTGCCGGAAAGCCTCCGTGCGTGCTCGAATCTCTCTAATTTACAATTCGTTAGCTCCTCGGGAGGTATAAGTAGCGGGAAGCAATATATTCGATACCTCATCCACAAACGCACCCTCTCGAAACCTGGACAGCAAGCTACATCGCGATGCAGAGCGCCTCTCTTGCGGAGTCTGCCACTTGAGTTCGCTAAACATCTCCGTAACGCTATCACGCTTACCAAATAACCCTGTGACGAAACGCGCCGCTCTTCTTTGGATCTTCTCTATCTCCTCTGTCAACCCGACCTGGTACGGATCCCACACTGATGAGCAATACTCAAGTATACGGCGAACGAGTGTTTTGTAAGCCACCTCCTTTGTTGATGGACTACATTTTCTAAGGACTCTCCCAATGAATCTCAACCTGGCATCTGCCTTACCAACAACAGTCCCAGATATTTTACAGCAGTAACTGCTACGAGTGTTTGTTCCGCTATCATATAATCATACAATAAAGGATAAAGGATCCTTCTTTCTATGTATTCGCAATACATTACATTTGTTTATGTTAAGGGTCAGTTACCACTCCCTGCACCAAGTGCCTATCCGCTGCAGATCTTCCTGCATTTCGCTGCAATTTCCTAATGCTGCAACTTCTCTGTATAACACAGCATCATCCGCGGAAAGCCGCATGGAACTTCCGACACTATCTACTAGGTCATATATATTGTGAAAAGCAATGGTCCCGTAACACTCCCCTCTGGCACGCCAGAGGTTACTTTAGCGTCTGGAGACGTCTCTCCATTGAGAACAACATGCTGTGTTTTGTTTGCTAAAAACTCTTCAATCCAGCCAAATCCAGCCACACAGATGGTCTGATATTCCGTAGCCTCTTACTTTGTTTATCACGCGACAGTGCGGAACTGTATCGAACGCCTTCCGGAAGTCAAGGAAAATGGCATCTACCTGGGAGCCTGTATCTAATATTTTCTGGGTCTCATTAACAAATAAAGCGAGTTGGGTCTCACACGGCGCTGTTTCAGGAATCCATGTTGATTCCTACCGAGTAGATTCTGGGTTTCCAGAAATGACACGATACGCGAGCAAAAAACATGTTCTACAATTCTACAACAGATCGATGTCAGAGAAATAGGCCTATAGTTCTGCGCATCTGCTCGACGACCCTTCTTTAAGACTGGGGCTACTTGTGCTCATTTCCAATCATTTGGAACCTTCCGTTCCTCTAGAGGCTTGCGGTACACGACATCAAGATGTCTGTATCATAAGTAAGAGAAACCACTGAGATTGAATTTTCTCATTTTAAGAGAACTTATGAGTAGGCTGTTTAGGTTTTTATATTGGTAACGCCACGTAGCGCTCTGTATGAAAATCACTGACTGTGCTGTGTGCAGTCTGTGGCTAGTTTGCATTGTTGTCTGCCACTGTAGTGTTGGGCTGCTGGATGTTAACAGAGCGTAGCGTGGCACAGTTGGTGGTGAGCCGCCAGCAGTGGTGGATGTGGGGAGAGAGATGGCGGAGTTTTGAAATTTGTAAGACTGGATGTCATGAACTGCTATATATATATTATGACTATTAAGGTAAATACATTGTTTGTTCTCTATCAAAATCTTTCATTTGCTAACTATGTCTATCAGTAGTTAGTGCCTTCAGTAGTTTGAATCTTTTATTTAGCTGGCAGTAGTGGCGCTCGCTGTATTGCAGTAGTTCGAATAACGAAGATTTTTGGTGAGGTAAGTGATTTGTGAAAGGTATAGGTTAATGTTAGTCAGAGCCATTCTTTTGTAGGGATTTTTGGAAGTCAGATTGCGTTGCGCTAAAAATATTGTGTGTCAGTTTAAGCACAGTCATGTATAATTTTTGTAAGAGGACGTTCCAAACTGAAGGGCGATCTGTTTAATTGTTACAAAACCTTTTAACAGTCGAGATCGCACAAAATTTTTTTTTAATTTAAGTCAATCGGTTTCAAGAGACTTCAGGTCTTAAAATCTTTTGTTGTAAAACATGTTCATTTTACGCTGAGCTCACGCACAAGATGTCATGGATAAAAATGGCCCATTATAAAAGGTTTGTCATCCCTAAAATATTTAAAAACGTAAAACATCTTGTGAAACAGGATAGTTGCTTGTGCATTATACAAACATGGTACACAATAGCGTAACTGCTTGCATACAGTAGAAATATTCTAAACAGTGCGAGTCCGCTTTAAACGGCGTATAAGCATAACTGACAATCAGTTTTTAGCGATGACAAATCCTTTATAATGTGCTATTTTTATCCGGTTAACATCCAGCGCGTGAGGTCGGCATAAAATGAATATGTTTTACAACAGAAGATTTTAAGACCTGCAGATGACAGGATAGTCAGTTGAAAACGGTTGTCTCAAATAAAGAACTATTTTACGCGATCTCAGTTGTTGAATGGTTTTCAAAACCCACTGAGAGCTTAAAACAGGATGACCCGAGTGAATCAACTTCAGTTCCGGCGTGTCGTTGTTGCTCGACGAAGTTCGAAGTGTGCTGAAAGGTTTTAGTGGTATGGTACGAGGAATGGAACAAAAACGAAGTCAATTGAAGTGCAGACCAACTGGGTAATGACACTAGAAACGGGGACACAGTAACTGCACAAAATGTTCTCAGTTTTCAAGCCTTGTCAATTGAGATAAAATTATCGAGCTTTCGACAGCTGTCACCGCCATCGTACACACGAGTTGAAACATCTGATTGCTGGAAACGGGTATTTTCCTTCTTTTCGTTATTTCAGTTCCCCGCAAGGGGACATATTAAATAAAAGTTTTAAAATACACACATTAAAAATATATGACAATAAATGGATTTCTGTAACATATTGATGGGCAAATTTTAAAACTTTTTAGATGATTTTTTGTTACATTTAAAAATGCTGTGATAACGTTAATGTTACCACGGTGTAATGACAATACTGGTTGTGCATGAAGACGATCTTCATCATGGAGGTGGAATGACAAGTGTGGCTATGGGGCCCTATGGAGCCACAGGTACGGACTACAAGTGATTGTAGGGAAGGAAGAGATAGGATGCAAAATGGCACGATGGTGTGAGGTGTGGAGACTTCACTAAGGCTGGGAAGATGGGTATATCTCTGGACGGATTTCGTCATAGGATAGTGGGAGTGAGTTTAATTCCGCCGGGAGAGGATGCATAAGGCATGAAGGTGCGTGGAAGATGGGATATGGATGTAGTGGCGGAGTAGGGTGCCTGGACTAATGTTTAATAGGTAGGATATAGTGTGTCGGAAGCTGGAATAGGCGATTTGACAGCGTTATACATATGCATGAGGCAGCCGCGTCCAGAACGTTTCGAAGCGGAGTAGCTCGCCACGGGTGCGATGACGTCAGCAGGAGCGAGAGGCCGACACCATATTTATAAACTACCTCTCCTGCCGACCTATAGTGACTTACGTGAGTCTAGGTCGAGTACTAAGCAAGATAAAAATATTCATTCCGAATATGCATGTTAGCTGTCTCCACTGGTCCTGTAACGAACGTAACTACCTAACAACACTCTGCAATCAGTAAACTATTAACTGCTGACCATTCCGATGGCATGAAGCGAACGGGTTGGCACAGTGGTTAGGGAAATACACACCGTAACCGTCTCACCTTCGATCCGTTAAACAATCGGACTCCCATGTACTGGATGAAGTCATATACACAGCTTTAAACTAAAATATTTGTATTACTGTATTAAACCATTAACGGAAAATTATACCTCTTAAGAAGGAGATTAGCACAGCATTTTGAATTTTTAAGTTCGGTCGACAATTATGTGAAATACCGAAAATCAAATTTTTTTTGCCACTCGAAGCCGTTAGATACGCAACCCAACAAATGGGTCCAGGAGACCGTTTTAGCCCTATAGTAATATAATTAGCAGGAGCTGGATTCAAACTTCCATCCGGTCATTCTAGATTTATAAGCTTCATGTAGTTTTCCTAAAATCACTGGAAGTGACAGGCTGATGACGTCACAGTAGGTTCTTTTCTCCGTCTTACACGGGGACATTGCGCACTGTCCGTCTCAGACTTTCTTCACACGTATAGAACTCATCTGTTCCCGAAATCAGTACGACGCAATTCTCCACAATATTCGAAAAAATCGCATTTGAAAATCAGAAGAGATTTACTGGTAGCTGAGGGAGTAACGTGTCCCTGGTTCGATCCACTTTTATTCACCTTCATTTAAATGTTATATTTGTTAACAACTGGAAATATTGGTTAACAGAAAATGAATCATTTTAATGAAAATCTCGGTTTTTAATTACGAATCACATGGGGACGAATTAAAATTTGATACTAGATAAATTAAAATTTGATACAGACATGTGAAACGCCTCATTGTTCAATATAAACCAATATACATTTGCAATATTGTTCAACTTCTAGAAATAAAAAGTACTTAGTTTTCTATTCGATGTTTGCCTTTTTCGTACCAATTTCAGTTTATTATGAGTACTCGAATTTTCATGGGAGTAGTATTTAAAAAGAAAATATTTTATTTTTAATCAAATATTGTTTGTTAATTATAATTTCCAAGTGATAATAAACACAGAATTTAAATGACAGTAAAAAAAAGTTGCTCTACAGAGATTCAAACGAAGGACTTGACGATTATAGAGCTTCAACGTCATGCACTCTGTTACAGAGACCATCCTAAAATAGTCGAGACGTTTTGTATGTAGATTTTTTTAGAACTGCGTCGGTATGTAAGGTTCCATTTTTAGTCCATCTCGAGCCTTCGGTGTAGAAAAGACGTTTAACTTATCTCCCTAGATGATAATATATATCTCCAAGACATAAAGCCCCTGCCGAAGACTGCAGAGGTTGTGCCGGATGGAGTCGCTGAAACTTCGAAATATTTAGATTGTACGCCTGTTGTCGTCTTCAACGAATGAAGAAGAGGAAGCAGGAGGAGGAGGAGAAGAAGAAGATGATGATGGGAAGTAGGAAGGGAGATTAAGGTTTATAGCGCTGTCTACGACGCGATCGTTAGGGACGGAGGACAAGCTCGGACTGTGGATGGAAATCTGGCATATCCTTTTCAAAGGAAATGTCCTGGCATTTCCGTTAAGCGATATAGGGAAACCGCGGAAAACGTAAATCTGGTTGGCAGCTCATGAGTTTCAAGCAACGTCCTCTCGAATGCGAGATGCCACGTCAAAAAAAAAAAAAAAATAAAAAAATAAAAAAAATGGAAGCAATGAAGGTAACCGAAGATGATGGGCAGATACTCAGTCAAATTACTGCGACGTTTCAGCGTTCCTTCCTAAGCAGCACTTTTGAGAGCTGCAGCAATATTTATTGCGTTTGGGAAGGCTTAAATTCGTAACATGGTTAGCCCATGTCGGGTAATAGCGCCGTTTTGTTAAAACTTTCGGGTAAGTTTTGTACACGTTATCTTCAGATGAACTATCAGATGACAAGCAATGTAAAGTTACAATATTCCACCTCAGCTGGATTGAGATTCTTTTCTAAGATACCATTTTCAAGCAGATACGTAAAACATATTGTGGTGACAGCATTAACAGGTCTAGTTTACATACAACATTATGACGTAACTGGGTACATACAGGACTTCGTAATACCCACGCAACACGACATGTGTAACTGCAAGAAAATACAATTATCTTCTGGAAATAGGTAGCGAAATAAAGGAGTCTTTAATATAAATTAAAAAGCTTTCTATGCCAGTCACTTGCTTATTGTACCACCAAGTGTTTCGATGGCTCACACCATGATTTTCAGGTAGAGAATCATGTAGTTCCATTCTATGCATTACTGAGAAGCACATACGGTTTTTTCTGAGCAGTAGGCCAAGTGAAAAACAAGGCAAGGTTAGCTTTCTGAGATGCTGTAAGAAGGCCTCTGAGCTCTGCACTAATACCAACGCAGAAGCAATCATCGGCTGAATGCGTACCAACGCAGTTGTTGAGACTTAACTGGTTCACACCGGGACGACAGCAGTACGACACTGACACGTCATTCTGTCGTATCGCCCGGCGCAATATGGAGTGCTGATCGCTCCACTCAACTTCTGTCGTACGATATACGGCAAGTGAAATTTCAAATCATTCGTGTTTTATGTAGATGAAGCAAAGCTACATTCATTTCTGTAGTTAGTTTGTCGTTAAACTTTTACTTTTCGCCTAAAAAATTAAAAACCACTGTTTTAGGATTCGCTCGTGTTCTCTACTTGCAGTCTCTCTCAGTTGATTTGTCGGAAACTATTCGATAAAAAAAAATTTCCGCATCTTGTAGTCTGGCATCACAGCTCGATAATGAACTGTTTGTCTTTTCGCTATTGGCAATAGTAATTGTGATACTCGGAAGTAAAGTAAACCGCCGGGCATATTTCGAAAGTTTTGCAGTGAATGCATGCAGTCGCCGGCCAGTTTACGTTTGGTGGTTTTTAAATCATACACTGGTGCATATGATATATAACTAACATATAGATTTTTTTAACGGTGTAATGAGAGCGATAGCTCTTCCCATTGTCGAGAAAATACGGGAGATATATTTGAGGCGGTCCGCGGCGAGGTTGGCAGCTACGTGCCACAAGCAGCGTTACTGCTGTCTGCTGTGGCCTGATAGGCGGAGTGTGGACCTGTCCCGTGTTTCTCTTTTCCATGTGCTGTCGATACAAACCCATTCTGAAAACGAAAAACCTACTGAAATGAAAGGACGCTGGATGTCATCAGCTGTTTGCGATGACTATTCTCTCTCTCTCTCTCTCTCTCTCTCTCTCTCTCTCTCTCTCTCTCCGATCCATCGGTTTTCCAATCTCCTGTTTAAGAAATGCCGAACATCATGATGGAAATGCGGTGGAGCACCATCCTGTTCAAAGATGAAGTCGGCGCTGTCGGTCTCCAGTTGTGGCATGAGCCAATTTTCCAGCATGTCCAGATACACGTGTCCTGTAACGATTTTTTCGCAGAAGAAAAAGGGGCCGTAAACTTTAAACCGTGAGATTGCACAAAACACGTTAACTTTTGGTGAATTGCGAATTTACTGCACGAATGTGTGAGGATTCTCTACCGCCCAGATTCGCACATTGTGTCTGTTCACTTCACCATTATGAAAAAATGTCCCTTCATCACTGAAAACAAGTTTCGCACTGAACGCATCCTCTTCCATGAGCTGTTGCAACCGCGCCGAAAACTCAAAGCGTTTGACTTTGTCATCAGGTGTCAGGGCTTGTAGCAATTGTAAACGGTAAGGCTTCTGCTTTAGCCTTTTCCGTAAGATTTTCCAAACCGTCGGCTGTGGTACGTTTAGCTCCCTGCTTGCTTTATTCGTCGACTTCCGCGGGCTACGCGTGAAACTTGCCCGCACGCGTTCAACCGTTTCTTCGCTCACTGCAGGCCGACCCGTTGATTTCCCCTTACAGAGGCATCCAGAAGCTTTAAACTGCGCATACCATCGCCGAATGGAGTTAGCAGTTGGTGGATCTTTGTTGAACTTCGTCCTGAAGTGTCGTTGCACTGTTATGACTGACTGATGCGAGTGCATGTCAAGCACGACATACGCTTTCTCGGCTCCTGTCGCCAATTTTGTCTCACTGCGCTCTCGAACGCTCTGGCGGGCAGAAACCTGAAGTGCGGCTTCAGCCGAACAAAACTTTATGAGTTTTTCTACGTATCTGTAGTGTGTCGTGACCATATGTCAATGAATGGAGCTACAGTGAATTTATGAAATCGCTTCAATCATTTGTAATAGCCCTATATATATATGCTCCCCGATTTCAAAAGTTTTGTGACAGGCGCAAAAGGGATCTGAAAGCTAAATTCCTGTTACTTCTGAATGATCAGCTGGACGAAGTCGACAAGGCCAAGTCGGGATTTTTCTTATCATCATTGTCTTCTTCCATTTCTTCAAAAACATTGTCTATCACTCCGCAGAGTTCAGCACCCAATGCTACACATCGATCTGACTGATCTCATTTGAAACGCAGCAACGTTTCTTCTGGATACTCCTCAAGCTAAAACATATACTACTTTGCGAAACTGAGCAGTCGAAGGAATACTATGCCAGGTTTATTATTTATTAACCATTATTTGTACATGTAACACATTAAGTACCGTACCAGGTCATTTTATGTTAGAAGAAAATAAACCTTTCGTAGTGGCATTTTTAACGTCATTAACACACTTTCACCATCTTACCTTATTGTAGAGTAGCTTGTCACCAGGATAAATCGCAAGTCAAAAATTTGTGCGCTTCTTTGACAAGGTAACAGATACTAATTGCTCCAAAAATTGAAAACTGTCTGGACTCATTCAGTATTATTCGAGGAATTTATTTTCATTTGGGAGAGCTCATGAGAAACCACAGACAAACTATTTATGGTATTTATAGCTTTGTACTGGTGAGCCCAGCACTTCCTTTTGTTTTTCAGTTGTTTACTGTTTACACAATGATCAGCCACAACAACGTCCTCTTCAGAGGAGCTCCTGATTTCAACTCAAAATGAAATGTGATTCGTGCTGTCTTGTTGCTTGTCGTACGGTGAGACGCATATCGTATCATTCCTGTGAGAACACGGGTGTCGCACCAGTAAGCGTCGCGTTGCATGACCTGTATTGCATCGTGTCGTATTGCACTCAGCGTGAACCGTACCATATGGTACCACACAATGTGCCTTATTGTACAATGGTCCATACATTATTACAAAGTGATGAGTTGGAGACTTGTGCAAACGGTATAGGCATACGATATTATTTATAAACAAGAGTACAGATAGTATTATGCACTTTCAGTCAGATATAATTAAACCTCGATATCTACCTTGGCACGAGGCGAAAAACGATGGTCAGCAACGATAAACAACTTTTTATGCTATAAATGGAGGGAGAGGAATAAGATTAATAAGAATAATACGAAGTGTCTTCAGAAGTGATTCATCAGTTTTTTCCGGACAATCATTAGCGAAAATGCAGTGATCCTAGAACTTTTCACTCTTATTTTCAGAATGTTAGAGTAGAGCTTGCTTTAATTAGATAGACTTGTACAGGGAAGATAATGCTATCTATTTATTTAAATAATGCCGTTACCGGTTTGGAACCGGTGCATTCATCCTCAGACGGCTTGTTCGCGTTAAGATCCATTTTACATTAGCTTTCACTTTTTGTTTTCCCAAATGATGAAGTAAGCTTGCGGTGGTGGTGCCCTATTACAAAAAAAATTATGAGGATGTCTTTTTAACTGTAATTGTGCCTCACAACGATTTTAAACGATGTAAGCAAATTATTAGCGTGGCCATGTTTTGGTTACTTACGCTGAAAAGTCCGCGCCATTACACTCCAGCGCTTACTGCTTGCGATCATGTCTTTGCTGTTGCATAATCAAAAGCAGTCAGCACTGCAACGAAATGTCGCGGATTTTTCAACGTAAGTAGCCAAAACATCTTCACTCTAATAGTTCATTCACATCGTTTAAAATCGTTGTGAGGCACAATTGCAGTTAAAAAGACTGTCTCACATTTTGATTTTATTGAGGGGACCACCACCCCAAGCAAATTTCACTTTTAGTTTCCCCAAATGACGAAAGCTAACGCAAAAATGTTCGAAACCGGTATCGGCGCTATTTAAATAAATAAACAGCATTATAAAAAGTGGCCGGTTGCTGTTATCTTCTCTGTAAGAGTCAATGCATATTTCGTACACGGCCACGGGCTCAGAATGTCAGTTTCCGACAAAATAGCATTAGAGCTTGTTTTAGCTACCACAGTCCCTACTGCCGTACAGTATTTCATAGTACCGGGTGATCAAAAAGTCAGTATAAATTTGAAGACTGAATAAACACGGAATAATGTAGATAGAGAGGTACAAATTGACACAAATGCTTGGAATGACATGGGGTTTTATTAGATCCAAAAAAATACAAAAGTTCAAAAAATGTCAGACAGGTGGCGCTTCATCTGATCAGAATAGCAATTATTACGGTAACAAAGTAAGACAAAGCAAAGATGATGTTCTTTGCAGGAAATGCTCAATATATCCACCATTATTCCTCAACAGTTGCTGTAGTCGAGGAATAATGTTGTGAACAGCACTGTATAGCATGTCCGGAGTTATGGTGAGGCATTGGCGTCGGGTGTTGTCTTTCAGCATCCCTAGAGATGTCGGTCGATCACGATACACTTGCGACTTCAGGTAACCCCAAAGCCAATAATCGCACGGACTGAGGTCTGGGGATCTGGGAGGCAAGCATGACGAAAGTGGCGGCTGAGCACACGATCACCACCAAACGACGTTCGCGAGAGATCTTTCACACGTCTAGTAATACGGGGTGTTTTTATTTCTAATAAAACCCCATGTCATTCCAAGCATGTGTGTCAATTTTTACCTCTCTATCTACATTATTCCGTGGTTTATTTTCAAATTTATACTGACTTTTTCATCACCCGGTACCTTAAACTTTTAGGCTGACGTAATATATTTATGTGGACACAATTTAAATACAGCTACAACTATAATCTGATGACGGAAGGAATCCATTTAATGTATAGACAGTGGGTAAATTTTACAGCCTCTAAAACTCACTCTCGGAGCCCGCGTACGTCAGCGCCGGTGCAGATGAATGTACCGTCGGAAGACACCAACTGCTTCGGCGCCAGATCTCGAACTGACACTCTCCCGAGGTCCCGGGGGACGGATGGTTCGCCGGGGATACGGGCTGGCCAGATTAACCTCTTCCTCTACTGCTCGACGCAGCTCGTCGTGGGAGCGAACCTCCAGCTTCAGAGCGCCGGCACCTTTGATGACAGGCTTCTGACAGCCTCTAACGATGCGAGTACTTTGAGGAAACTAGGCACATTTCACCGCGCGGTCGCAAGCGCGCACAGCTATTCACACTTTGTCGAGCCTACATGCTCAGCAATTACGAATTATTCACACATCGATGTATAAGTAAGTGAAACTTCCGTGAAAGCCGAAGCGGTAGCATTGACACGCTTTGCCACAAGATTTGTGCTAGCATTCTGAAGTCTAGAAACAGATGTGAAGGGGCAGACTAAGTGTGATTTAATTTGCTTACCTTTTGATTCAGTGTCCTCCGTCTTTTGCCATCAAAACACCAGAGCACTTGCTGTATCTTTTATTTTCGATGTATAGTACAAAGCTAAGAGGACAGAGCAACGTTTTGCTAATAGTGAACATTAATACAGGTATATGATTACCTGAGAAATTCACACTGTTTTCGACTTGCGTACAAGCATTTATTTACGGTTCCTTCTTCCGATCGCTAAAGAGAGACAGGCTTTCCGAATCTGATAGTATTCTATTTCGTTTTGTTTTACTTGCTCCTTCCATTTTGGCCAATTAGGAACAGCGTAACAGTTACGGTTTCTTCCCATCTGTCATTTCTTCTTCCTTTCCTTCTTTCTTCAAACTACAAGTGTTATCTTACTGTTTACCCTTGTAAATATAACACATTCCTCCTAGAAAATCTTTCTTTTGCAGCTGCTTCTGCTTTTATATTGTGTATTTTTAAATCTTTTTCAAGTTCTCGGATCAGATTTCCTATTAATTTCGTTTCACAGAAACAATGGATGATCTGTTTCGTGCGTTTATTGTCATTCTAACTGTATAAATGTCGAAAAAATGTCTTACTTTCCTTATTCTTCGTTACTTTTTCTATGTTTCATCGCTGCCTCTCAATTTGGAAGCTTTTGTGCTTCTTACTAGATCTAATTTTTTTTATTATGATCTTTGTAATATACGTAATGTAGCTTGACTACTTATAATTAACTACTAGACATTCACTTGGATAGAGGCGTTCTCCTTTCATTACCGTGTTGTCATGCATTATCTCTTCACTTCTTAATACGCATTTTTCATAATTTGAAAGTTGTTTACAACAGTGGAAAGCACGGCAGTTAAGGGCAGTAGAGTGCAGCGTCCAAATGTGATGGCCAAACCATCGCAGTGTGATCAAGTCATGTAATTATTCTATAAACACACTAAATTAAAAAGAAGAAATCAACA
Organism: Schistocerca piceifrons; assembly: GCF_021461385.2. NCBI lineage: Eukaryota > Metazoa > Arthropoda > Insecta > Orthoptera > Acrididae > Schistocerca > Schistocerca piceifrons. Next base: position 946,202,121 of record NC_060139.1, read on the forward strand.
AATGTAAAAATTAACTGAGAAACTCCATTAGGTGATTAAATACGAAAGTTTGAATATTGCTTTTTATTTATCGTAATTTTACATTTTTTGTGTCATTCCGTGGTTGCTTCAATATCATCGTCATCTTTTTTGAAATGTGATACGTACATGCCACTAAATGAAAGGCTGTTTGTTTTTATACATTTTTTCGCTTCTGTTTATTTACGAAACATTCTCTGTGGCCTGTAATACAAAGGTGTTGCATGTGTGTAACACATTATTATATAATGATTCTGGATATGTCAGTATACTAAAGTATCTTCCTATTAGACACGTGGCACCGCGGAATTTTATCACGTTACCCTGCATAAAACCAGGATATCTAATTTTCAACCTTCGCGAACGTATTTCACACAACCAGTCACCTTTCACTGTGTGTGTGTGTGTGTGTGTGTGTGTGTGTGTGTGCGCGCGCGCGCGCGCGCGCGCTCTGTGTATGGTGTTGCCAAATGTCCGTGAGTGTTTTCTGGTGTGTTTACTTGCGTTGTAGCGTCTGTATGCATTTTGACATTCGTTTTTCGATACGTAGGTGAGTGTTATTGTGAGTTATGGGGAATGGTCTCAAAAATATGAATTTAATCGTTTTAATGTGGGATACTACATCTATCATAATGAAATACTCATTTTACACACACACACACACACACACACACACACACACACACACACACACACACACACCTGCATATTTTGGGGCGACTATTTCTCAACTCATGACATACATACAAAAATGTCAGAAACGAATGGGGGATGGTGGGCGGAGGAAAGGAGGAAAAGTTGGAGTGGCAGGAATATGAATAAGAGGAGGAGGAGGAGGAGGTGGAGGAAAATGTACTTCATCTCTTCGTACAGCTGGCCGCAGTGGCCGAGCGGTTCTAGGCCCTTCAGTCCGGAACCGTGCGACTGCTACGGAGGCAGCTTCGAATCCTGCCTCGGGCATGGATGTGTGTGATGTCCTGAGGTTAGTTAGCTTCAAGTGGTTCTAAGTTCTAGGGGACTGATGACCTCAGATGTTAAGTCCCACAGTGCTTAGAGCCATCTCTTCTTATACATACAGGAGACGGAATATCACGATCCAGACGCTCTGAATAAACAGTCTCGAAGGGGCTACACTACACAGTCGTCCTTAAAAGGGTCTTGTCATTTTAACGTCCTGCACAGGTCACACTTCGTCTGTACAGGAAAAGACACACAAGCAACGCCCGTCTCGCACATTCAGCAGTTAATACAGTTATCTGTGTTAGAATCCTTTCCTATCGCAGTGCTCGCAAAGAAATTGTTTTGGGTGACAGCGATTAGTCACCATCTTTACTGGCACCATCAGTGCCAATGAGGTATATAAACAACAGAGAGGCTATCTTACGAGTAGCAGCGCTCTGGGTGGCAGCAACAAGCAACACTGGCCGCCATATTTTGTAACGTCAAGAACATAGTTTACGTGTACGCTGCAGAAGCTTTGTTTTGTGATCGAAATGTATTGTGAAAGTTGTTTTCTGAATCGTAAATTATGCCCAGTGTATGTTCAGCATACAACTGTACTTATCGTAGTAATGAAACAGTTGGAATATCCTATTTTAGGTAAGTATGAGCATGTATTTATGTCTTAACTTTTCTTGGCAGTAACTTGGTATTTCACAAGTTTCAGTACAGTTGTATCTACCTGGTAATTGAAATGCCATGCAGATGGAAACTGTTGTATTTGGCGTGTCTTAATGTATCGCCAGTACATTTGTTTGCCCAGAGCAAAATTACCTTTAAACAATAACTGGTGTATATAAACTGAGCTGTTGCAACGATGTGTAGTCAATATGACGCTAGATAAGGGGCAGCCTTCCCAATATAGTTACATATGCTCTACTCATTTTGAAGACAAGTTTATGTATGTAACCAATGATAAGAAGCGTCTTCTGGCTAACGCCATTCCAACAATATTTTCATTTCCTGAACACCTGCGAAAAAGTCAGAGCATAAAGAGAGAGCCAAAAAAGATTATATCTTGAGGAGTTTAGAATGTTGGGAAATAGACAGTGTTTATTTACTGGGTATGATCACGTAACAGTTTCCTCAGAATTTGGAGAAGACTCATTACTGTATAGTGATAAAGCTACTGTTAAAGCACTACTTAACATGTACGTTGCATCATTTGTGTAAAACAAAATCAATGGAGGGCAGAGGAAAAAACATCAGACAGACGTATACAAAGTTAATTTTGTCCGAAGGACAGTAATATATTTCTTGTAAATTGGTTTACTTAGTTTACGACACACCTTAATGGATCACCACTGTAAACCCAGATAAAATAGTATTTATTATTAAAGTTGGCAATTACTGTATACTATAAATGTGTTTTTTTCATTTATCCTTCAACTTATTCCTATTAGCTACATAACAGAAATAAAAGGATGTAAGCTGTGGTTCTGTAGCTCAATGGAGAATGTGCAAATCGTTCAGTTTTATTTTATCCATTATCAAACGGTCATTGGAATGCTATGGCTGTAAAACAATAATTTTGATTGTTAAATTGTGATATTTGCTTTTACACAATGTGTGGTAAGTTACAAGATTTGTGATGCCATATAGAATGTTGATTCATGCTGCACGTGATACAAATGTCAATATTCAACCCAAATGAAATGATTTTAAGGGATGTGGTAACTACTCTTTTCTGAGGAACAATATGACATGAAACGTAAGCCCTAGCTTCCGCTAGAACTGTTCAAATACATAAAAACTTGCTACAACAAACGAAAAAAATCTAGCATACATTTCTGAAATTCTCAATGGCAAGGATAATGAAGCCTACAAATCGTGTTTTCAAATATTTGTGTCCACTTCTATCATTTGCTTTCTGTATATAAATATCAACGACCTGTACAAGTGTACCTCTGACACATATGTATACAGTACTTCCAAATGTGAAACATCATTTGAGCGGAGGTAGGATACTCGTAAGTATAATTTATGAAGAAATACGGCTGTATTTATAACGAAAGATACACCAGCAGTTACAAAATACGCTTCTTTACATTACAGTAAAAATACCATAATAATAGACATCACACTTAGGATGACATAGTAAACGACAAACGCACTTCGTAATGACAAATATTTTCGGAAACATAAAGAAAAATCGTGGCTGCCAATAGCAATGATCAAACATTTGGTTTAATGCTAGCAGACGATCTGTTTCGCCTAGCTGACACTGACGTTGCAAAACATGGCGTCTAAGCTTTCAAGTTGCTTCAGACATGGCGGCGCTTCAGCCAGTCCATGTAGTTTATATAGGTCGTCGATCAGTGCCCAGTCGCGTTACAGCAGAAACGGCGCACCTCGTGACACAACTAATCAGTGACGGAAACGAGAACGACAGTCCGAACTGCAGGACGCAGAAGGAAACGGAGCTGTCAGATTGAACGGCGGAAGCGCGCGGGGCAGGAAGCCGACCAGCAAGTAGTAACCAGAGCTGAGTGCCGCGAATTAAGACGAGCAGGCAGCGGCACGCCGCTAATCTAGTTTCCGGCGGCGGGAAAGACAAGACGGGGCGAGGGCGGCAGGACGCTCTGCGGCCGGAAATCGATGTCTCTGCGGCCTCCCGGGACGCCGAACCCAACTACCGCTCCACTGCGCCCCTCTGTTGGCTGGCCTTTTAACTCCATCAAGCCGCCCTGCGCCGCAGTCGAGTTCCACTTCTCCCAAAAGGCCACCACCGGAGCTGTGCCATCCACAGGATGCACTCCCACCAGACCACCAAAATGACAGCGTGTGGCATTCAGACGGTAGCAGGCACGTTTCAACAGCATTTAGGACTCAGTCACAATTCCCGTGAAATCTCTCTCTCTCTCTCTCTCTCTCTCTCTCTCTCTCTCTGTCTGTCTAACAGTTTTTCGCCTTCTGAATGAATGTTAGCAAGACAGAGGACTTCAGGAATTCTTCAGTACTTGAGTTCGATTACGTAGTTCTAGACACAATTTACTAATTCACATTTCTTCCGCCGGAAGAAGTGGCCGAGTGGTTCTAAGCGCTTCAGTCTGGTACCGCGCGACCGCCACAGTCGCAGGTTCGAATCCTGCTTCGGGCATGGATGTGTGTGATGTCCTTAGGTTAGTTAGGTTTAAGTAGTTGTAAGTTCTAGGGGACTGATGACCTCAGAAGTTAAGTCCCACAGTGCTCAGACCTATTTGAACCATTCTGACCATGAATTGTTAGCTGTGTGGGTCTATATCGCTCTGGATGCCTCACCGGGTTGTCGAACTATTGTATTCTCTTTTCTTTACGGTGTTTTCAATCACTAAACCTTTTTCACCTGTGATATGATTGTACTGTGTCGACTTCGCAAATGCCAATTTTCCACACTGCAACCGCGTAATAATTTTTCATTCCAGTGTTAATTTAATATTTGCGATGGAAGATAACTTTTCTGATCAGCGAGCTATTGTGGAATAGCCATCGCTGCCACTGTCTTGTAGCGCCATCGTAGTGTTCACTGGCAAGAATGCAACTGATCTAACTTACTTCCTGTCGGAAATTAGATGAGGGAGGACAGGGAAAAGATTTGGTATCGGCCACTACTGTTTAAGGACGCAATGCACCGCTTCTACGCAATTGTATGGAACTGTCTCCCATAGTGCTCAGAGCCATTTGAACCATTTTTTGAACATTTCTTCCAAAGAAACTAGGAATAAACATTTCTTCCAAGCCACTTCCGTGCTCTAGTGCTTAATCTCGACGACTACAAATGCAGAGATACCACGTTCGATTCATAAAAACACTCTATTGTATTCACAGTTGTTCGTTGCTCCTGGCAGATAGGTAATATGTCATACACTAGTGTATTGCTGGTAGCATAATTGATAAGAGTCGAGCGTGGGCCACCGATAGTACGCGCCGGCGTGAACTTGTTACTCTGCCAGGAAGTTTCATATGACGCCTATACACTTTTGTTTATGTCATTTACGTTATGTTGTACACAAGACGCCCGCTGTTCGGTTTGAGACAAAAGATTCTTGGGGTGACTGCTCTATACCCGTATAAAAAAATCTGAAATAGGACTATTTTAATTTAATCAAAACTAGTGTTGAGCTAAAACAATACACACAACTTCCTACGATGAAGAAATGAGTGGCTAACCTCGAAAATCATATGTACGCAGTGCCAGTAACGCAGGACTGACTGACTTTCAGTATATACAGCGCACTTCTTTTCATTTGCTTCCGAGTTCCACTGATTTTGTTTTACTACTTCTGTCTTAAAATCTGACCGTTTGTGACGGCACGAGTAACACAAAAAATTACGGTTTTCCTCTTTACACCCAAATACAAGGCATCGCCTGGTTTGTTTCCAATAATGTTATCCTAAAGCTTTCAACTACGAATTCTTACTATAATGGCAGACAACCAGCACCAGCAGACTTAATGCTTTTCGCCAGATAAATTCCATTTTGTTGGCTATTGCAAAAATCCCTTCTACGAAGTGTGTTGAAACAGTAAAGGGAATTCCGTAATTTCAAGTGTTGTGTAAGTCCAGTTCGCAGGTTATTTGCGTTGTGTTGTGTGAAAAGCATCTGTACAGCGTTAGCCATATCGGATATTTACTCTATTGACAGCTGTCAAAAAGGTTACATGTTTTTTGGTAGTAGCGGCGTTTATTTTATATAACAATGGATCAGAGAATTTGTATTAAATTTTGCTATTCGAATGGGGTAAAGTGCAGTAAAGTTCTAAAACTAGCAAAAGAAATGTCACGCGTGGCTTTTGATAAGACTCGTATGAGTAAATGACGGTTTTTTTTTTAATGGTGTAGACGTTACTAAAAGATCCCCCCCCCCCCACCCAACACACACACACACACACACACACACACACACACACACACACACACCATCATCATCAAACTGATGTAATCGTGGGAAAAGTGCCAGAAAATATTATATTAAGAACGACCGCCATATCACAACAGCGAAGACCGCTGAGGTTTATCTCATATAAAGTGGCTCAACTCATGAATTTTTTTTATGTTTTAGCAATGACATTTGTAAGAGCAAAATTTGTTTTAAAACTGCTGAACTTCGATTTAAAAAAAAATGCGTCGTTTTAAGAGCCACGAGTCGCTAAACGAAGTCAACAACGATGAGAGCTATTGAAATGTATAACAACAGGTGATGGAACATGGGTTTATGGATATGACGTCGAAACTAAGGTTCGCAATAGCCCCCGTAGAATAATTCTGGATCGCGAAGACCGAAACAAAAATCCACAACTGCGGTGAAATGTGAAATTTATTCTCACAGGTTCTCCCATTTTAACGGTACAAGGTACCATTATTTATTGCAACAAGGTCGAAAAATCAGTAACGAGTATTACTTAAAAATTCAATGCCGTTTGTGTGAAGCAACCCGAATAAAACTCCAGTGTTTGTGGTGAAACAAATTCTTGCCTTCTGCACTACGGTAAGGCACCTGCACACACTCCGTCGCTTGTTCGTGACGTTTTCGCCAAAAACTATACTGTAGTGATATCCTGGAGTCCATTTTCGCCATACCTGACCCCATGTGACCCTTATGTTCCCAAAAAGAAGTAAAACCTTAGAGGGGCGCCGTTTGCAAGCATAGATAAGATTAAAAAGGCATCATTATAAAAAAAAAATTATTTGCAGAAGTAATTCGAGGTTCGGAAGAAGCGCTGGCATAAGTGTATAAAAACTAGTGGAAAGAGGATAACATTGTTATAAACGTAGAAATGAATTTATTTCCGAAAAACCATTGGTAATTTGGGGCAGAATATTCAATAATATTTTTAAAATCTCAAAGTGTGAACAGAATAAACTGGCGTGGGGAACTGCAATCAACCAATCTTCCGACCGAAAGCAATTAGCATCATCGTTGTTATCATCATCATCATCATCAGCAGCAGCAGCAGCAGCAGCAGCAGCAGCAAGAGGAAGAAGATACCGACAAGCTTTCTTCCCGCTTGCTGCCCGTGGACGAAAGGGAGGAAAATTAGACCCCTATACCGAGTACCACTCACACTCGGTGGCATGAATAAACAGATTTAGATGTAGATAACAGATCATAGCGACACAAATACAATTCACTTACGTAAACGAGGGATAAAAGGTAAACAGTGGTAGAAGTGCACTAATTTGTGGTCTGCTGCGATAGGCCGGTAGAGGAGAAACCGAGCCAGCAGGGCAGTCTGTGTCCCGGGCACACAGCGCCAGATCACGATCGCAATAAATCTGGAACAACCAACTCGTGAAAGTTGCGCCGTCGCTGGAAGCCGACGGGATCACGTACGCCACGTAGCGAGCCAGCTGATCGATTCCTATGTCGCACTGCACTACATCACACGGCTTATACCGGAGTCTCACAGCCGATTTTCCTTCTGGAGGGCGAAGTCGAAAGGCAAAGATACCACGGTAGGGGGACTGGATGCTAAACCGTTGCAAGGTTTCTTCGCGCAAAACGCTGCAGGTTTACAAAGACATTTATCAACATGGACTTGTACTTCGCAATGGGTGTTGGCGGTACAAAGCAGTTTTGCCTTTTATCTATCATTTATGAACTGGCTATTAAGTGAAACCCAATACAAGATCTCAGGGCAAAATTATCCTTCAACGTCGACGACTGGTGACTATTTTACCCTGAAATGTTAGCTGTGAGAGTGTCTATATCGCTCTGGATGCCTCACTGGGTTGTTGATTATTCTTTACGGTGTTTTCAATCACTAAGCTTTTTCACATGTGATAGTACTCTGCCGACTTCGTAAATGCCAATTTTTCCCCACACTACAACCGCGTAATAATTTTTCATTCGAGTGTTAATTTAATATTTGCGATGGAAGATAAGTTTTCTGATCAGCGAGTATATTGCGGAATAGCCATCTCTGCCACTGTCCTGTAGCGCCATCTTAGTGTTCACGGGCAAGAATGCAGCTGATCTCTTACTTCCTCTCGGAAATTAGATGGGGGAAGACAGGGGAAGATTTGGTATCGGCCACTACTGTTTAAGGACACCATACACCGGTATTATGCAATTGTCTGGAACTGCCTCAATGAAAAATGTCAAATAAAATGAATATGTAAGGAAGTTAAATATCCTGATAAGCGTACATCATTTAATTATCTATTGATCATTATTAATGTCCAGATCCTATCTTCTCCTAAAACGTTCAGTATTCTCCTCTCGCAACGTGAAAATGAGTGCAGGTACTCAATGGAAAGGCGTAAGAATTGTTTTGTTAATATAGCAGAAAAATTGAGTAACATTACACATTCCTCTACGTAATTCGCTAGGATATTTTGAGCGTGTGCCCGCAGGCCTACCTTTCAAAGAACGCGCTCTCGTAAGTCAAATCCGTTTTCACGGTGGTCACGTGTGCATAAACAACAGACCAAGACGAAGGAGATGTAAATAAATCAGTAACTGAAAGAAGTACAAACTTGTGATACATGCTCATGAAAACTGCGGTACGGCATCTACGGAACTTTCTGAGACCACTGCGATTTTACCATCAGTACCCTTAATCTTCACAAATGAGCTAAAGAAGATAAGGGGTTGCGAAGTTTCACTGATTGACATTTGAAGAGATGAACAAACAAGGACATTATTGCATTATTGAAGTAAAGAATCTACATTCAAGATCACATATTCTAGTTCGAATTGTACGAGGACAAGTCAAAAACCAAAGGCAATTTTTTCAAAGGTACTTTATTATTGGTAAAACAGCTCGAAACTAACATCACTTCTCTAATTAAGCTCCCTCGACATCTACGCACTTGGTTCATCTCTCGACAAACTTCTTAACTTCGTACTGAAAGAAGCTTTGTGCAACGTGTGCATTCACTCTTGTACCGCCCCCAAAATCTCGTCATCCGATGAAACCTATGATTCACGCTCCTTCATCGGAATGGGAAAAAAGTCATAGGGAGCCAGGTCAGGACTGCACGGTAATTGATCCAGCAGCTCAAAACCAAAATTTTTGACCATGTGGATGGTTTCCCCCGATGTATGAGGTCGTGTATTGCCCTGCAGCAGAATCACACATGCTCAAAGCTTCTCTCTCATTTTCATTTTGATTTAGGGTTTCAGATCTCGCATCAGCTCACTTTAGCTGTCACTGGTCACTGCTTGACGTTTAGGAGTATAAAAAATCTGTAGTGGACTTTTTCTACCCCAAAACACTGTCGTCATCAACCATCGGCAGAAGCTCGGCGATCTGTTTTGCTGTTGGCGCAGATGTGGACTCTTAGCACGGTGTTGTGTCGTTTAGTTCTTAATGATGGACCCACGTTTCAACACCGTTTACTACGCTAGTGAAGACGTCTTCCCCCTTCGTCTTCAACACACCTGAAATTTAATTTCGACTTTTTCTATACGTTCCTGTATGTATTTGTCTGCCAGTTGACGTGCTACTCAATGAGCACAAACTTTGGGATAGTTTGGAGATTCATGGACTACTGCATACGACAAACCGTGGCTGATGGTCAACACACACGCAATTCATCAACTCTGTCTCAAAGTTTCTGTCCGTTTTCGAAGTGCATGGTCTACCTGAACACTCTTCATCGCTTACGATAACACGTCTACTTTTAAAACGATTTTTCAGCTCGTAACTTCTTCATTCACTAAGTCAGCTATCGCCATATTGCAGCTACATTCTCCAAATAATCTCCGCAGCATTTGTCCCCTAAGAGTACAGACAATAAGCCAATCCCCCCCATTTCTTCCTTTGTGCATACAAACAAAAGCGAGTATCCACAGTAATGTGTTCTGAAATATTCCCTAAATCACTCCAGGCAAATGCCGAGATGGTTCCTTTGAAAGGGCACGACCGACTTCCTTCCCCGTCCTTCCGTAATGCGAGAGACCGATGACCTCGCTGTCTGGACTCTCCCCCAAACAACCCCAAACCCTCAACTGAACCACCTCAGCTAACGCAAAAGACCAACAGTGATGGTAAACCGAGTCAATTTGTTTCAGGACTATCAAACTATAGCGGATTTAAAAAAATATCTTTACTTTCTTACTTCATATTCTCTGAGGAAACGTTATTTGAGAATGCAGCTTGAATTGAAAAACCAATTCAAAAAGTGGAAATGTCCAACTTGCTCAGCAGTTTTTGAGTTCAGACAATCACTATCTCTTATGAGCACGAAAGAAACGTGGTAACAGAGTTTCGTGTACACCAAGTATTATTAGGAGCCGGAGTCCCAGTTTCCACTCTAGTTTTTGTACCCCACCGCTGTGAACGAATTTCTGCCGTTGTTTCTGTAGTAGAGCTTCTTTGCAAATCGTCTATCGCAAAAAAGTTAAGAGACACTGCTGTCGTGGCTACTGGGTGAGAGTTGGCTGGCCGCGTTACGTCGCCTGGAGGCAGGCAGGCAGGCAGGCTGGAACACTTTGCACATGGAGCGCCCTTCCGGTGCCCCAACGACGGACACAATGCCTGTGGTCTCACACTCGGCAGGCGTGTCACGGAAGAATCGGGCAGCAACAGGAATGCGACCGTCTCCATCCAGGCCGCGTACCGACGCCATGCGTGGCCCAAATTGTACTGTCGCCTCAATAGCGTGCTGACCGACGGACTGGAAGTGTCGCAATCAGACGTAGATAGACAACTGAGGTAATCTACTGCGACTGAGACGAAATTTCCACTCCGTTTGGCGTACACCAGATAATCTTAAATGATAACCAAGTCGACGCCGTGTCCATAAACAGGAGGAATAGAAGTAGATAAACTCCCTTAGTTTACAAATTAAAAATCAGGTATATTTTAACTATGCAAGTTTCTGCGGGAATATAAGTGTTTCGCACTGGCTTGTTCTTGTCATTAACGCTTTCAAATTCTTGTTTGTGATATCAGTCATGTGACTGGTTGGAAGCGTTCGGCCACGACTTCCTTTTCTCTGCTAACCTCCTCATTTCAGAGTAACACTTATCTACTAATTTCTTCAGCACAGAGAGCATCTTCATCGAGGTTCCGCATCTGTAGTATCAAATGGTTCAAAGGGCTCTAAGCACTATGGGACTTAACATCTGAGGTCATCTGTCCCCTAGACTTAGAACTACTTAAACCTAACTAACCTAAGGATATCTCACACATCAATGCCCGAGGCAGGATTCGAACCTGCGACCGCAGCAGCAGCAGCAGCTCGGTTCCGGACTGAAGCGCCTAGAACCGCTCGGCCACAGAGGCCGGCATCTGTAGTATCGGTCTGAATAAAATACTATCACCATTCGCACTTTCATTTTATTTTGAAGATCACGACCGGTTTCGGTCCCCAAGGCCACGATCCAGTGGTATCTACAATGTATAGAACAGCAAAGTACAACAGAATTAGACAAACCGAGAGGAATGTAGCAGAAGCATCAACAACACCAAATGTAACACACATGTGACCGAAACAACTCGTCCTAGTACTTCATAAAAACAAAAAATTAAAAATGTAATTTAGTGTGAACTCGCCTACTATTAAAATAGATACATGTTACATAAAGCAAATAATTTTGATAAAATAACTCGACAACAAACATCATAAAAACATGATATTCTATGGAAACGTTAACAATCTACGAAACCAACATGTTACATGAACTTACATTTCAGCAGTCCCGAGGGCACACAGAACGACTGCTAAGATGTGCAAGGAGTGGCACTTGAACAGGGGAGAACGAAGTTACAGGGTGTGCTTGGAGGCAGCAGGTTGATATGCAGACAGCGGCAAGTCATGACGAGAAAGTTAATATAATCCCGAAAAAGTAAAATAAAAGCAAATACAGGAAAATGGCAATTAAAAGATCGACAAGAATGCACACTAAAATCACACGTAAGAAGTATTATTACGAAAAGGGGACAACAAATGACTCTCGGCAACCCTATGATGAACAACAGCAAACTAACGGAAGCAGCAAAGGGTACTTCTGCATACGAACACGATGTTAATATGACACGCAATCATGAAGAACTGAGCGTGCCCCCTTCTTTACAATAAGTGGACCTACCGTATTATGCAATGAAACGTAACTTTTTGATCGCTAAGGGTATCTTTCTTATCTCGATGCACATCGTTGCGAATTTCAGTTTCCTCCAAGATGCCCATATAGGTACCATTTTATACAAAACTGTGAGGTTACTGGCAATATTCGTGATACTGCGTCCTTCTGAAACTAAATGAGAGGCGACGGTGGATTTGTCTTCAGAGTTTTTGTTCCAACTTCTGTATGCTCTTTGAACCTAGTTTTCAAGTTACTGCCTGTCTAGCCAATATAAAAAGGCTTTGAAGTTAATGCAGCAGATTTTATAAATGCCTGCAATTATAAATTTATTGCTTTTAGCTTTAATATTGTGTAAAAATAGCTGACCTACTGTGTTAATTTTGAAGGGAATTTTAAGATTAAATCTCCGGAACAATGCACTGAGTTTCTAAGAAGCGTTCCCATGAAAGAGAAACGAGATAAATTTTATCTTTCTGCAGCATCGTCACTAAATCTGTTGCCGCTGTTTTGGAGAACCACGAGTTTAGAATAATATATTTTATCAACTATAGAAAAACGATAGCCATTTTTTGGGGCAATACGGAGCAATATATCCTGTTCTTTGTCAGGTTCTGTAAGACGCGGTAGTATGGACTTATTCCAATAAAACACTTCGTATAACATCGGTAAATTTTTTACTCGTCAAAGAGATTTAGCTGTAACCCAAACACGTACTCATAGAAGGTATTAAACAAAGGCAAATCATTGACCCACCTACTTACTAGTATTTTTTCCCATAGTCGACCCTGCATTTACAATGTAAATTTAAAAAAAAATAAAAATAAAAAATCAGCAAATTTTGTCTTACATAGTTTTCTCAAAATTATATAATTTTGTGACAGGAATTCTTTAGAAATCTGTTTTAGAAATTTTTGTTGGCGTGCTACACCCAAAAAATAAACGCATGTGAACGTCATTAGACATTTCTCACAATCATACCGTGTACACTTTTCTCCTTTCTTGACTTGCACACTACACAGTTCCTGGATTTTTTTGTTTTTGATTTTTGGCGGGACTGGGGGGAGGGGGCGGGGGGAGGAGGAGGGGGGGGGGAGATAACGCTGATAAAACCTGACAACAGCTGCTTATAACTCGCAAAATATCAAAATAAATCGCATGTGTTGTACACCAACAAATAGATCGATTTCTCAGTTTTCCAATGGTATACGCCATGACATGGAATCTATCAACAGAGAAGAAGAAATACTAAGAACTACAGCTTCTCGACGCGTCTCAGCCGGCAATGAAACAACGGGCTTGAAACCTGTGACCGCCTGTGCACCGGTTGTATAAGCTAATGATGGGTTAACTGTAAAGTCTCCGACTTTAGTGCACTTACGAATTCTCTTGACAGCACCACGTTTAGCTCTTCTGAGATCGTTTCGGTGCTCTTTTACATGAGTAGCAATCTACATAATCCGAATGATCAATTTGTCTCCTGTTTCCAAGTTTTTTTTGCAGACTTCGCCTTTCAACCATCCCTAAAGAGAGAGATTTTCAAGGGATAAGATCTAGCAACCTTGGTGCCCAAAGAACATGACCATTGCCACCCATCAATAATCTGGCCAACGAATCACAATCATATTTGAAATATTCAATTATGTAAATTCCAGCGCAACTTCAGAACTTGGACTTTAAAGCAAAAATGACAATCAATAAATAAAGATACAGTAGCAGGAGTACTAACACGCGAAATGACACTTATCTCTGCGACAAATGAAAATTGGACACATGTTAGCCTATATGGAATACTCCATTCTAATTAATCTATACTATCTACCACTTCCCTAAAATATTTACTGTTCCTCCAGAAACACGATATTTATATTCTCAAATAAGAGCGTGATGGTAAAAGATACTGCCTTAGTTCTTTCACAGCTCAACAGAGGGAACCTTTGTCCTTCACACAGTGTCCATAAAGCATTAGTTTACTTTTAATTCTTGCTGAGATAGGTAAGAAGAGACATGAAACAGCTTACGCGTCGCGTTTATCACATACGTTTGACAACGACTGCCAAACATTTGTTCAGCGACACAAATGAAGACTGGATACTGTAGGAGGACATCGATCCGAAACAGCGCAGCAGGGTTTGCAGAGATTGGAAACAGGAGGAAGGTATACAGGACTGGGTTGGCACCCAGATTCGTTTGATGCTAATCCTATCGAAAATGTATTGTCCTACATCAAAAGAAGATGCACGGAAGAAATGTCTTCACTCTGAAACAGTTGTCAGCGCAGATAGGAGGAGTCTGGAGGTCTCTTACACGTAAATAAGCGGAAAACTTTGTTTCAAGCATGTCTCGGAGATGCCAAGCAATTACGAACGCTGCGAGTGACTGCACGTATTATTAACTCTAATTTCCTAACTGAACTTTTCTTTTGTTCATATATGATGTATGTATACTTTTCAGTTTGTTGACAAACACATTTTTCTACTGATGTATATTGTGTGTGTATGTGTTTCAGTTTGTTGACAAACACATTTCTCTACTGATTATAAAGGAGTGTTCAAATAAAAAGGTACGGAGCATTATAATGACCAAACCGGTTGAGATTTGTCTATGCCGCTTTGGGATAACGTAATGAGACATCTAGGAACGTGAAGTATGCATCGCCACCTTCCCCTAAAAAATTCGAAGCTGTGACCTCAGCAGGCAATGTGGTGCTCACCGCTTTTTCTTTTTTTTTCCCCTCCGACGTCCGATGTCCGATACTCATCGAATTCCTCGAGTACGGAAAAACCGTTAAAACTGACGTTCACTGTGAGACACTCTGTAGCCTACGCACGTCCATCGAGAGCAAACGCCATGGGCTGCTCAAAGAGGGCGGGTTCACGTCCATCGAGAGCAAACAGCATGGACTGCTCAAAGAGGGAGTAACCCTCCTCCACGATAACACGCGCCCACAAAGTGCAATAGCTATGTTCCAGAGGGAGCAGCTTCAGCATCCGCCCTACAGCCCGGACATGTCACCCTGTGACTTCCATGTTTTTGATCCGCTAAAAAGCATCTCAAAGCGAAGCGCTTCATTTCGGACGACGAACTGCAAGACACGCGGGGGGAAAGGCTCCTGCCACAGCCACAGAAATTCTGGTCACAGAGTGTCTTTCGGCTCGTGAAAAAAGTGGGGTAGTTGTGCTCTGGTCTCTGGTGATTACTTTTGAATAAATACTTCAATTATACCCACACTGTCGATTCGTAACTTTTATTTTGAACATCCCTCATTTATATAATTCGCTGGTTTCCTTACCTCACAACCTGTCAATCATCACTACCTTCTCCATTTAACAAGCAGAACGGTAATAGCGCCATCTTAACTACATGCAGGAAACCGATCCGCAGAGCCCCCCCCCCCCCCCCCGAATTTGTTGTTCTCGTCCATTTTTGTGGAGAGTTACTTCACTGTTACATTATTGTTTGGAATCTCAACCAGGTTAACTTGAAGGAAAAGGTCGAAGGGATTCACACATTAGATGTTAAGGTTTTAAGAAGTCTGTTTCATCTTTACAAAAATGTTACAAATGTTTAAACTTAATTGTGAAGGATGTGTCCGTGACCGAAAAATCAGCGCAGACACACTATAACCATTCACTAAAAGTTGATATTTAGTAATCGCAATCCATTATGTAGTGTTAGCTCAATGTTCGGATTGGTATTTGAAACTGGCACCTCACGACGGACTTAAAAGTCGCGAAATTCACCGTGAGTGAAACACTAGTTTACATAAACTTCCTGGCAGATTAAAACTGTGTGCCCGACCGAGACTCGAACTCGGGACCTTTTCCTATCGCGGGCAAGTGCTCTACCAACTGAGCTACCGAAGCACGACTCACGCCCGGTACTCACACCTTTACTTCTGCCTGTATCTCGTCTCCTACCTTCCAAACTTTACAGAAGCTCTCCTGCGAACCTTGCAGAACTAGCACTCCTGAAAGAAAGGATACTGCGGAGACATGGCTTAGCCACAGCCTGGGGGAGGTTTCCAGAATGAGATTTTCACTCTGCAGCGGAGTATGCGCTGATATGAAACTTCCTGACAGATTAAAACTGTGTGCCCGACCGAGACTCGAACTCGGGACCTTTGCCTTTCGTGTCCAAGCACTTGCCCGCAAATATATGTATGTTTCAGACAAGAGACTGAACTGTAAAGCGAACTTGTTACAATTGCTTCCGCTTATTTCAAATGTAAAGCAGCTTCGTTTGATAAACATATCATCTTACAAATTTTGTACATAACACACTACAAATAAAACAACTTCGTGAACTCTGGAGGTGACTGAAGTGGTTCTTCTATAAAAGTGCTCAGGATCTTTCATCATCGTCCGCATGTATTCCTCAAGAACAAAAGTCGCCATGATCTTTGTGGTTCACTCGTTAAAAAGTCTTTTCAAGAACTAAATACAATTCCTACAAGTACTATATCAATGCAGAAATACACAGCGTACTTGCGTCGTGTAATAATAATGACCTAGACTTGTACAAGCTGGAGCACAGTAACAAAAAGTCTCATCTCGAGAACTACTAGCTAGTTTAATTCCAACGCGGAGCAACTTACAAACTTCCTGGCACACACAGATCGCGATCTAAATTACGTTTCCCAGGCTGGGTCGCTAGGAACAGCAGAGAGTGCGGGGAATTAGTTCACAAGTTGTTACCAAAGTTTTGCCGGTGGACATAGTATAAGTAAACAGCTTCACCTCTCTGTCGCTTCTGTAAAACTTCTCTTCACTTTTTTTTCCGAGTACAGACTTGTTCTATGAGAAGGTCAGTTCTATTACCGACGAAACGGCAGTGCACAGTAGATACTATTGCGCATTTTTACATAGTACTCGATATGATAAAGATCTAAAATTATTCCCTGACGTTTCGTCTCCGACTGCGGGAGACATACTCAGAGGTAAAACGGCAGCTGCGTCATGGGCTGTAGTTGTTCCCGAATTTATAGGGCTGTATAGAGGGCACCACCATTCGTCAGGTGAAACTGAATGCTTGATTATCTTTGGCGTCATCGTACTCTATTAACTGTAATCCATCGTGATTCAGGTGTCACGAAATAGGCATTCACATTTTATTTAACTAAAACTCCTCTCCTTTTCTATTAAAATGGTTATCATGTTCGTGAATCTCTGCGACCCTATAATGCGTTGCCTTTGCAAAAACGCTAGTTTCGCTAAACACGCTTTCCGAGATGGAGACCAAGATATAAAAACTCAGTGGGACTAGCGTTTTATCAAATGCAACGCAATATACTGCACGCATGTATAGACGGGCCTTAGCGAGTCACCAAAAACGTAACAGTTTTAATAGAAAAGGAGTGGAAGTTAATTTGAACAAAATGTGGAAGCCGACTTTGAGCCAGCTAAATGACCATCGATTACTGTTGATAGAGAACGATGATGCAACCCAGAGACAATCAAGCATTCGGCGTCACGTGAAGAATGGTTATCAGCACTATAAATACAGAAACCCCTTCAGCCAATGGTCCAGTTGCTGTTTTACCTCTGAATATTTGTCCCGCAGTTGTTGACGAAATATCACGGCATAGTTCTTTATATCGACTACGGCCTCTGGGTACTCCAGTTTTAACTGAACTAAATATGGGCCGTGCTAGCCTACAGTGTCAACAACGGTATCTATACTGTGCAAACTACTGACGTGTATGGCAGCGGGTACATTTCTTTGCACCAATTATTAGGGCTGCTTCTCATCTCACTCACGTACGGAGCGAGGGAAGAATGACCGCATAAATGTCTGTGCACGCTGTAACTAGTCTGATCTTCTCTACACGGTCCCTATATGGGCGTGATATATGAAGGCTTGTAATGTGTTCATAGAGTCAACACAAAGTTCGTTCTAAACACTAAGTAGTTTTCACGAGGTAGTTTACGCCTATCTTCTAACGTCTGCCCGTTCAGTTCTTTCAGCAGTTTTTTCAGGAATCTCCCCTGGGTCCAAAAAACCTTCGACCATTCGTGGCGCCCTTCTCTGTATACGTTCAATATCCCCTGTTACTCTTACAGGGTGTCCAGAAAAGGGCTCCCTGATTTCAGAATTAAATATCTCGAAAACAAAGATCGATAGAGGAATGCAGTAAACGGTATGAAAGCTGTAAGAAGTTCATACAGCAGTTTGAAATAATAGTTACAAAAGCTGCTAACAGATAGCGCTGTACGCTGTACAGCTCATATCAGCATACGTAAGTGAAATAATAGTATGAAAACAATCTTTGCAAACAATCATATCACAACGTTTTCAAAATGTTCACCATTGGCGCTACAGAGGTGGCGCAAACGAAGAATGAAATTCGCCATCACATTTCATAGTATCTCAACCGAAATGGATTCACATGCCACAGAGATCGCCGATTCAAGCTCGTCCAGCGTGGCGGGATGCTTCGGTAGACGATGTCTTTCACTGTGCCCCACAAAAAAGAGTCACAGCGAGTCAAATCCGGCGAATATGGAGGCCAATCCATGCATGCACCAGTAAATTTGGGATATTCCAAAGCAATGACTCGATTCCCTCAAGAAAGCGAAACACTTGTTCAGTCCGATGTGGTCGGGCTCCATCTTGCATAAAACATTCAGTACCTGGTCGATCCTCTAACGCTTGCTGTGGCGACAAATTGTTCCAAAATTTCAACCGAACGTGCACCAGTGACCGTTTCTCGAATGAAAAAAGGGCCAATAATGCCTCTGCTGCATACTGCAGCCCACACAGTAACTTTAGGAGAATGCAGGGGTTTCTCTTCACACCAATATGGCTTTTCGGAACCCCAAAATAGCCAGTTCTGCTTATTCACGTATCCATTCAGGTGGAAGTGTGCTTCATCTGTAAACCAGATGCAGCCAACATCAAATCCTTCACTATCAATCATTGTGAGCATCTGATTAGCAAAGGCAACCATTTGTTGCACAGCTCGTACGGGTATGGCCTGGTGCGTTTGAATTTTGAATGGAAACATGTGTAGGCTCTTTCTCAGTATTTTCTGCGTGCTGGAAAGCTTTAAACCAGTCTCAGATGCAATTCTACGGACGGATGACATTGGATTTCGCTAAATAATTCCAGAAACTGTGGTGATATTTTCAGGCGTAACTGCGGTTTGCTTGCGGCCAACATGATTACAACTAGATCATCAGTTACGCTGCCTGTTCGTTGAAATTTTGCGAAGAGCGTACGAGTGGTTTTCGCATCGGGTCCTTTGGAACATTAAATCGTGCTTCAAAACTTCGCCTTGTTGCCGTAGGACTCTCTACTAACCTGTGGTACTCTAGCACCAGAAAAACGCGTTGTTCAATGGAGTACATGGTTTTAATCTCTTCCTTCGGTACGCTAACCACCTTTCACGTTTCAATAGTGGAACTGATCGCTCTGGGCTTCGGATCACTATTTATACTGGGCATTACGTATGGCGATTACAGCGCCATCTGTTACCAGCTTTTGTAACTTATTTCAAACTGCTGTATAAACTTCTTACAGCTTTCACAATAAACATACCGTTTACTGCATTCCTCTATCGATCTTTGTTTTCGAGATATTTAATTTTGAAATCAGGGAGTCCTTTTCTGGACACCCTGTATATGGTACGGGTCCCACACATTGGAGCACGATTCTAGGACGGATCGCACGGGTGTTTTGTATGTAGTCTCCTTTGTAGACTGACTGCATTTCCCTAATATTCTAACGATGAACAGAAGTCGTTCCATTTCATATACCAACAAATTATTACGACTAGGTATTCGTATAAACTGACCGACTCCAGTCGTGACTCCATGATGATATACTCAGTGGGTATTATGCTTCTTAGTTTTGTGACGGGCACAATTTTACGTTTCTGAACATTTAAAGCTAGTTGACAATCTTTCTATCACTTTGAAATCTTATGAAGATCTGACTGAATACTGAATATTTGTGCAGCTTTTTTTTCAGGCAGTACATTATAGATAATTGTGTCATCTGAGAAAAGTTGGAGGTTACTATTAATATAGTCCGAAAAGTCATTGGGTGGTTGGTTGATTTGGGGGGAGGGGCCTAACATCGAGGTCATTGGTCCCATCAGAATAGGGAAGGAAGTCGGCCGTGCCCTCTCAAAGGAACCATCCCGGTATTTGCCTGAAACACTTTAGGGAAATCACGGAAAACCTAAATCATGGTGGCCGGACGCGGGTTTGAACCGTCGTCCTCTCGAATGCGAGTCCAGTGTGCTAACTACTGAGCCACCTCGCGCGGGCGTAAATCATTAATATACAACATGAACAGTAAGCGTCCCAACACACTTCCCTGAAGCAGACCCGTAGTTTCCTCTCCACCTGTCGATGATTCTCCATCCAAGGTAGCTTACTCCGTCCTCACTACAAAAAAATAAAAATAAAAAATAAAATAAATCCTTAATCCAGCAGTCACAAATTCTTCATGATACCCCATTACGATCGTACTTTCGATAATAAGCGTAGATGTGGTACTGGGTTAAAGGCTTTTCGGGAATCCAGAAATACCGAGTCTACTTGGGTGCCTCGATTCGTGGCTTTCAGTATGTCACGCGAGGAAAGTGCGAGCTGGGTTTTACATGATCAAAGTTTTCGAAATAAATGCCGGTTGGCATGATTGAGGTCATTCTGTTCGAGACACCCCATTATGTTGGAGCCCAGACTACGTTCAAAGATTCTACAACAAATGGATGTCAAGGATACTGGACGGTAGTTTTGTAGATTCCTTACGTTACCTTTCCTGTAGGAGGGTGTAACCTCTGCTTTCTTCCAGGTACTGGGCGCTATTTTTTGTTCGAGGGAAACTACAATAGGGTGTAGTTGAAAGAGTGCTAACTTAGTAGCAAATTCAGTATAGGATTCCGTCGATCCCTGAATCTTTGCGTAATTTTAACGACTTCAGCTCTTTCTCAACGCCACTGAGACTAAATATCTATTTCACACACATATACAATGGTACGAGAATTAGGTTGCGACGATACTCCTGGATTTTTCCTTGGTTAATGAACATTTGAAAACGGAATTAAGCGTTACTGCTGTTGCCTTTGCTCCCCAAAATCTCAGTTCCTGTCTCATCTACGAGTGTCTGGACACTAACTATGGTGTCAATAAAGCCTTTACATACGACCATAATTTCTTTGAATTTTGTGAAAGTTCTTTTGAGAACATTCTGCTATGGTAGTCAGTTAAGGCGTAACGCTTTGTTCTCTGAACACCTAAACGCATTTCAGTCAATACCCCTTTCTCTATAGCCCTATGTGTGTGTGTGTGTGTGTGTGTGGTTTTTTTTTTTACATCTATTATGCAATAATCTCTGTTTTGTCAAAAGTTTCCTTACGACCACTGTATACCAGGCTGGTCTGTCTCATTATGAACTTTTCTACTGGGTATATATCTGTCCAATGCATGATAAAATATACTTTTAAACTTGAGCCATAGTTCTACATGCTCCAGTCATGAGATGAAAGTTTCAAATCACACACTGAGATATAACACCACAGCCTCTTTATCCAGTTTACTGAACTTATATCTTTCTGTTTCTGTAGTTGTTCTTTGTACTTTGCTTGTCATTTGTGTACAACTACCTCAGGATCAATGATTCTAGTTTCATGTGGACATCCTCAAAGAGGCCAGATCTACCTGTTGCCGTTAGATCTAAAGTATTTCCATCATGAGTGGGGTTCCAAACTTTGTGTTCTAGGCAATTTTCAGAGAAGGCATTTAGTAATGTTTCACAGAATGTCTTGTCACATCCACCACTAACTAAATTAACTCTCCCAGTTGAATGATGGACGATTTTAAAGCCTCCTCCGATGATGACAGTATGATCGGGGAAATTACGTATTACTGAACTGAGGTTTTCCCTACGGTTTTCTGTTACACCGGAAGGTAAATCTGGTGGTCGATATAAGGAACAAATAGGCCTAATAATTTTATGACCATACCTGATACGGAGTCTTACCCAAACGATCTCGCAAGTCGTTTCAGTTATATCTCGGTGGACCTGAACCTGTCTACTGCGACAAACATACCACTTCTTTTTCCCATTAGCCTATCCTTTCAATAAATGCTTAAAATCTTCCCAGAAATCCCACTGTCATGAACTTCAATTTTTAACCATTTTTCTGTATCTAGTATTATATGAGCTTCACTGCTTTGTAGCAGCACTGCAAACTCTGGCACTTTGTTGCATATAATTCGACAGATAACCAATAGTATTTCAATATTCTCGCCCGTGGTGTGCACGTCTTTGGATCTTACACTGATACTTGTTGATCCCCTACAAATATCGTTATCTGGAAAGGGTGGAGAGTCGCCTAAAAGAGAGGGAAAAAAACCTTGTGTGCACCTCACACGAAATCCGCTACATGGGTGGCAGCTTCGTAAGGGTAATGCACAACTGACCCGTTCAGTGGGACCTTATGGTTCTCAGTCCTATGGGGCAAGTGTAAGAAGTCACAATCTAGCTTGTCACGCAGACTTCGAAATTCTGGTTGAAGCCTTCCACTCGACTCGGAACCAGGACGCCGCAAACTGTTCTGGGGACAAGGCTGCAGATTGTGAGATTTGTTGAAATTCAGTGAGCAAGGCTGGTATTCTCAACCTTCTGTAATGACCCGAATATGACCTCGGAGCCCAGATAACAGGCATCGTTTGTTCCAACGTGCGTAACAGTTCTTCAACATGTTGTACGAGGCCTCCACGCACATACACTGAATGCTCATGGAGCTCCTTCACATCCCTTTCCGTCATTTCCCTAAAGGGCACTATTATCCGCCTACGTTTGAATTGCTGACGATTGAGAGACCCCTACCCTTTTGTGTTTGGCTCCCTATGACACAGTACACTATGTAAGAAGGAAGCTGCAACGTTTAAAACTGAAGTGGACAAAAATGTATTATTGATTAAGAGAAATGTATTACGCCACCTGAAGATTGGCGAAACCTCGAAACGCGTCTTGGAATTGATTCTGTTACACAAAAAGTAGTGAGTATTTCTTGAAGTAATTTAATCTACAGTGACGGCGCTCAAACGACTACTATCATGGACAAATTAATGTTAAATCTTAATCTTCCTTTCTTCCGTCTACGTAGCACCGTCTCCAAGCACCGTCAACATGTTTTATCAATGGAACCTTTCGATTTTTGTCCATTATACTGAACTGTCTTTGCAATATACTCGACAGCCTTAAAATAGTGATCATTTTGAACCTTATCTATTTTTGACAAATGTATACGTTCCCCGTCTACAATGTATGAGGGTCGTTCACTAAGTGCTGGCCAGGGTTGCCGAGCGGTTTTAGGCGCTTCAGTCCGGAACCGCGCGACCGCTACGGTCGCAGGTTCGAATCCTGCCTCGGGCTGGATGTGTGTGATCTCCTTAGGTTAGTTAGGTTTAAGTAGTTCTAAGTTCTAGGGGACTGATGACCTCAGCTGTTGAGTCCCATAGTGCTCAGAGCCATTTGAACCATTTGAATCGTTCAATAAGTAATGCCCTACAGTTTTTTTTCTTAGAATATATTTATTGTTAAGAGTCAGAATTCGCTGACAATATACATCAGCATGTCTTGTACATGTCCTATTTTTCTACGTAGTCTCCATCACGTTGTACGGCTGTGCGTCAACGCTGTGGAGGAGCATGTATTCCCTGCTGGTACAAGCTCTTTTGCTGTAGGCGTAGCCATTTTTTCACTGCATGACTGACACTCTCGTTTCAAAGTGTGTTCCCCGTTGGTTGCAAAACACTCCAACAATTCGGATAAAATGGCCTTTCTTTGAATCTTGTGGTCCACTGTGAGCATTCCTGGAACACATCTTGAGCATCTCTTTGAATATCCGAGAGTCTCGATCACTGCAGACGCACTTCCAATCCTGATCGACAACTGTGTAGCCAATTGTCGAGTTTTGAGGCTTCGGTCAGCATCCGCGCGATTCAGCATGTCTGGGGCAACGGCTATAACGGACGACCCGAGCGTGGCTGGTCATGGAGCTCTGTCTCTGCGTTTCCTGAGGCTGTAACTTTCTTCATCCTTGGCCCAACTGTACTCCTGTCAACTGCAGCATCGCCACACACTGCACACAAACGTTTATGGGTGTTCACCACGGTTTCTTTTTCTGCACACAAGAATTCTAACAGAGCACGCTGCTTGTAACGTGAGTCGTATGTAGACGCCACTTTGACGCTGTACTACGGCTCTGCCATCTGCAAAAAAGGATTCGAAACTTCACTGGCGCACAGAACAAACATAAAATGTGAACCACCAACAAGGATGTTTGCCTATGTATATCATATCAATGGCTTTAAAAAAAATGTGGGGCATTACTTATTGAACGAGCCTCGTATTTTCGGGTAACTCCGGAGAAAATCCACACATGGCTGCCGATGATATGTATTTTTACCCGTTCGGCTATTCTGGACGAAGAATAATTCATATTGATAGTGTAGAAGTGCAGCTCATCAACTTTTTAGCGAGGCAGCGACCGCAGTCCATTAGCGGTGGCTAATACCTGCCCAACTATATGGTAGCTCAATAACGCTGCCGAAATATTCATAGCTCTGGACGAGAATTAATCGCGGGATTCATTACAGGCACTGCCGCTCTATTCGTCGGTAACTACGTGCCCTGTACAGCACTGCTGCATGGCGTCATCTCTATACTGCCTTGGGCGTCGGCGTCGACAGTGAACTTTATAACATTATGACAGTAATTATGTAATAGCGAAATTGCTAATGAGTTCGCACTGCACAGGTAAAATATTACCAGGTAGACTAAAGAAGTAATGAGGAGAGGATAAATGAAAAACACAATGTGGGCGTCAGAGGAAGCCTAACGCATGAGGACAGAAGACCACAGACAGCTTTATAGATGAATAGGCAGTTTCCTGTCAGGCTAAACATGTGTGCTGCACCGAGACTGGGCAGGTAAGGTACCGTGTTGTTGCTGACACCAATCAAGAGAGATTTTCAAATGATGAGGCTGTTTGCACATCTGTTCTCGAGTGGCTCCCTAACGAAGAAGCGGAATCTACCGCTCAGGAACTGAACGATTGGTAGAAAGTTTCGACTGCTATTAACAAAGACTTAGTAACCATGCTGGAATATACCGTCACGTATCTGTATAACTTTGAAATGTAGTGTAGCAGCCAATACAAGTTACTTGGCCTGCGAGAATAATGTGTCACGTTTTAAGTGCCCTTGTACCTATTACATCCAAATACAAACGTTTTGTAGATCAAAATTCCGTCACTGAATTGACGTACTTAGAGGCTACGTTTGGTATTTGAAACTTACTTCGTTGACTTCCTCTAGCCACAACTCACGTGATTCCAAACAGGCGTGCAGTATTAAAGAACAGGCCGCACTAAGGGCTTGTTAGCTACTATCTTCCAACACGAAAAAACTGCGGAACCAACTATACCAATCCAGATCAACAGTCAACCTTCCTTACAATTGACTTTCGGCGTCCGTCCCATTTCGTACAGATTCTCATCGGTTTGCGCGGACAGCTAATTGGTGTAACTGTATCTGACATCTCACCAATAATCTCGCTGTTTAAAGCTACCTGGACTTACTCTCCTACTCTTTAATACAATAACATCCTGTGATAAGTCACATACCTCACAGCATACCGAACATATTAACAGTGATTTCTACACAGTGGAGTCCAATAATTCCCGAACTACGGCAACAACAAATTAAAAATTAAAGGTGTCGAGTTTTGATTGTTCACAGAGCAGTGCTTCAGAACGAGAAGGATGGGGGATGGTGTTCGGCATTAAGCAGACGTGTGAACTCTTCAGTGTGCGTTTATTTTTTGTATTTTTTTTCAGGTGAAATTTAGTCGTCAGAGCCGAGCAGGTAATACTAAAGACGCTTAACACTTTACAAGTAATAGGGGTGTTATTCCTTTCAAATCGGTATGACAAGATTATGAACAGCACCCATTACTTTTAGTTTTCACGGTTTTTAGCTCTTGTATTATTCCCACGCGTTTTCTTTACGCAGGCGTTCGATTTTTAGCACGCTACACAACACAATATTTTATAGTTTTGACGTAATTATCTACCCACATTTATTCACGTCGTGTAATTTGTGTACTTTTGTTCCATCCTGCGGAATGCCATAGCCACAAAAATAAAAGACGATCGCACTACGCGGAATCAAAACAAAGTACATATGGTGAATAAACGTGGATAGATAATATCACGAAACTGGGAAATAATGTGTATTATTATAGTGTAGTCTGCTAAAAAATCTAATGCCTGTGTGAAGAAGAATGCATGGAAATCATCCAGGAGCCATAAAACACGAGTAATGAAAGTAATTTTAAACATGGGAACTGTGGTGTCACCGCCAGACACCACACTTGATAGGTGGTAGCTTTAAATCGGCCGCGGTCCATTAGTACATGTCGGACCCGCGTGTCGCCACTGTCAGTAATCGCAGACCGAGCGCCACCACACGGCAGGTCTAGAGAGACGTACTAGCACTCGCCCCAGTTGTACGGACGACGTAGCTAGCGATGCACACTGACGAAGCCTCGCTCATTTGCAGAGCAGATAGTTAGAATAGCCTTCAGCTAAGTCAATGGCTACGACCTAGCAAGGCGCC
This sequence comes from Schistocerca piceifrons, assembly GCF_021461385.2. Taxonomy (NCBI): domain Eukaryota; kingdom Metazoa; phylum Arthropoda; class Insecta; order Orthoptera; family Acrididae; genus Schistocerca; species Schistocerca piceifrons. The sequence goes on from NC_060139.1 coordinate 946,228,788, forward strand.
ATTAGTAACATTGCATGTATCTAAAGAGTCTCACTTGTATCGCCACAATCTCCAGATGTACCACAAGGATGGATTAAAGTTAAGTATTCCAGCAGCTACGTACTTTTCTTTATAGCATTCATTACGTATCCTGTTTCAGACCTCACGCCATCCTGCTTTAGCTTAGCTTCCTCGCATTGTGTCTAGGCTGTCTTGCCTAGACACAACAGGAACGTTTATCGTCTCGCTGAACCGATATAAGCAAAACCACAATTGTTACAGTGATCAGTGAAGAATAAAAGTGAAACGCATTTCCTCCAAACAGGACTTTATTACAGTCACAAAAGACTGTATAATTCTCATATTACTTGTAAAAACGCAACTGTGGAAGAAACCCCTCTAAAGCAAAACAGACAACGTGTATCGGACGCCTTCATTGGGAGCTACACTACTCCTGACCCAAGAAAACTGGCTCGAGGACTGTACCTTGCGTTTAATTAAAGAGTTATCGAGCGAAGAATTAAAAAATGGAAAAGGCTGACAGGTCACGACAAGGGTCTGAAAAAGCGACATCAACATTGCAAATGATCCAGCAGCTCCACCTTTCCTGTTTTGTCCCTCCTTTGTTACTAACACAGGATACAATAGGAACAGCGAAACGCCGGCATAGGTGTTGTAATTTGCATCCACGTCCGCAGGAAGTGAGAGGCGGTATACCGGCGCATGTGGCCGTTTAAGATAAACTAGAACACGACTAATCTAATGGCGACCTCTCTGCACGGAATGCTCGTTGCATTAGTCACTTCCACAGTGTGCTACGCGAAATGACGAAAAAGTTGCGGCACTTCAGGTGAGAATTTGCTTTCCGCCTTTGCTCACATTCACGGAAACTGAAAGCCTTGCAATACTGACTGTGTCTTGTGTACTGATAACCTCTGTTGATTACTATCGCCTGGTACGTTAGGTTAATGAGCGGTGACTTCCCTAGCAGTAAGGTCAGTAAGTACCGCTGCTGACAAACTTGTGCCAGAGCACCACACACGAGAAATTCGAAACTGGGACTCAGCTGATCATGATATGATTCGTTGCCTTCCAGTGGGCTCCCTCACTCCCAAAAAAAAATCAGCGTGGCTTTCCCTTATTGTACATAGACTATTTCCATATAGATGGCGTAGTCCTAAGGAGTTCATTATCACCTCGAAAAAATTACGTGACGTAATTAATTTGTGTTCTGTTTGTAGGTACACACGTCTGCAGTCCTGGTACGTACTCAGATCGCTGTGTCACAGTACTGTAGCACACACCTACAGGAGAAAAATTAAAACAGCGCTGCCTACTGGTAAGCTGAAATATCCTGCGATAATCGGTTTCCGGCAGTAGCGGTAATTTTACAGCTGCGTCACTCCGCTATAGACAGGTAAAGAAGTCATCTCACTGACCTGGCACCCATGTTGCGGCGACAACAGTGAAACTAGGATGACATTCGCTAGCCTAACTTCGCCACGGAACTGTTGCACGCAAACGTATGTGGACTGGTTATGTAGGTTGAAACACCAAGAAGGCGACAGACCGTTCAACTTCCCGCACCGGTAAGCATGGGCCGATCATTTGCTAATGAGGCCAGGAGAAATATTTGCTAACATATGCTTGTTAGCACCGCTTCTATTCGCTCCAACTCAAATGGTCAGTGCATCTACCGTAGCACTGTCATCGACTGTCTCTACAGGCTAGTTACACGACTCCCAAGGCTCGTCAGAACACACAGGGTCTTCGGAAATTCCCCTTACAATCTTCCAGAACTTGTAGACGGGAATGAGTAGATTACATTTTGAATTGGATCGGACGGTTTCCGTGCTACAAAATTTGAAAACATGCTGCTACCGCGGCCATTTTTAGAAGCAACTGATTAGGCGCGATCCAGCACATCACTTGTTTTACAATTTCACTCATTAACAGCCAGAGAAATTGCTAGTGTACCCGTTGAAGGCTCTCTGCAGCGTTATGCAGTACGGTCTCTTCCAATTCAGGTGTGGGGCGTCTGCTTGGAGCACCATAGAAACGCCTGCTGACGCTGTAGACACCCTTTCTCGAAGTCGTTGCGTAATGGTGGCGAAGAGCGTATGCGATGGAGTCGGACGTTGTGGAGAAAGATCCTGATAAAGGCAGCCAACAGATCCTCCATTACCGTGGTCTTCTCCATTCAGGTTCGCAGCTCGTGGTCGTGCGGTAGCGTTCTCGCTTCCCGCGCCCGGGTTCGATTCTCGGCGGGGTCAGGGATTTTCTCTGCCTCGTGATGACTGGGTGTTGTGTGATGTCCTTAGATTAGTTAGGTTTAAGTAGTTCTAAGTTCTAGGGGACTGGCGACCATAGATGTTAAGTCCCATAGTGCTCAGAGCAATTTGCTCCATTCAGAAGGATCATGGCCGTGTATTCTGCAAACATGTACTCAACCACGTTTCTCTATCTCTCACAAATGAGGCTCGAACCAAGTCAGACAGGAAGCATGGACGTCAAATGACATCAGCCGATCCGACGTAACCACCTCCTGCCATGACTACACTGTTGCGAGGCAGGATTCGAACCTGCGACCGTGGCAGCAGCGCGGTTCCGGACTGAAGCGCCTAGAACCGCTCGGTTACAGCGGCCGGCGGAGCAATTCTTACAATGCATCATCGCCCAGCGGCCAAAAGTTAGTTAGCCAACTAAAGTTTGAACTCTGCTTTTTCCAGGGCACTGCAGTACTTTAAGTACGTTCTAGCGACCGTTGCAGAAGCAATGAACCATCAAATGAGCAAGACAACTTTTGATATGGATGGAAGAAGAAGCTAGCAGTGTTTTTCTAAAATGAAATCACGAGTAGTCTAGGAATACAAGCGTGGCCCTAATAACGTCTTGTAGGCACGAAATATGTTACCATGGTTAGGGAACAGAAGATAGCCGAAGCCTTTTCAGCGTTCTGCTGTGGCTCTCCCAATGCATGGAGATCGTTTGAGTACCGCTTCAGCTTGCCCCACGTGAACATATCACAAAGAGAGACATCGGGCGATCTTCGTGACAGTAATGCTGAATTACACTTGTGCTGAGATGGAATGTGTTGACGTTTCTGTGAAGCCCAAGATACCTCAGGCAGTGGACCTCGGAACAGATGTAGGATCACCGCCCAGTACGGCGCGACCTGTAACGTACAACTGGTAGATTTGCAGTGGAAAGGCACTATCGCATTAACAATGTATCTTACGTATGAATTCGAAGGATAAACACATTAACATGAAAAGTTCATCCAAATATTTACTCATTACTAAAAAATCTTCTACAAGACGCAGAGTATCACAGCCACCAGTTCCATCGACTAATTTTAAATTTCGATGGGAAAAGAACAAAAGTACGTCAGCAATTAAGACTGACGAAACAATTGCAAAGGCTTTCAAGAGACTTCAAATTGACGGCAACTTAAAAATTACTTCTAACTTGTGTGGCCTCCGCATAGAAATTACATTGAAGAAACAGTCACAACCATTGGGAGTTACGTAAATATTGAAACGAAATTTAATGGACGTCATACTCATCAGAAATCTTGTAAATATTGAAGTTTGAAGGGGGACGAAAAGAGACTATTTCCTCGTGGTGTTCTCTGGAAACGATACAAAGTCAGATAAATGTATTTTGCAATTTGTAAAATATTCGCTAATGAAGACCAAGAAGACTATCTCAAAGAACATGCCTTTTCCAGAGACACTCCCCTTGAGAGATTCTTAGAATCAAAATCAGTATGGGTGGACACCGAGTACAATTGCAGCGGAAGCACAGGCAAATGTCACGTAGCTACATGTATTCGCTGTCTCATAAATACCTCTTATTTTAACAAGTAAATCACATATATTAAACATTATTTTATCCATGTTTCATGTAAAACTCGTTGACTGTTGATATAATGAACGACAGAAAAAACTGCGACCTGTCCCTCTTCTACGATTATTTATTTCACCATTACCCTACAGAATAACGTCGTTATATCCTGGAATCAACTATTTATGCAAAAGTTATGTCCTTACAATGTACATAAGTTGTCCTAAGACAGGCAAGACTGCCTGCAACTGGAGAAGGCAAAATGTATAATCATGAAAAAGAGCTTGATCACAATTTTTTCAATCCTTCAACGTTTATTAAAAAGTAATTCCCAGTAACACGCTTTGCTACACTGCTAGGCAGGAGACAAATTCTTAGTGCGCCAGTATGCTACCTGCTAAAAGCAGCTTAACTTAGCAAGAGCCCCACGCTTCGCAGAAATGTCTCCCTGCAGGAATGTAATATCGCAAAAGCGTTCCAAACCCATCGTGGTGGCTAGAAAATGTTTTTAACTCTACCGACTGACCGCGCCGAATATCTGATAAACTCGTGCCTCGGTTCCACGAGAGGTGCTCTCAGCTGAAAATATCCTTTTCCGCAGAAATTCTGATACCGGGAATTTCAGTTGGCAGCTCAGAACAAAAGGCGCGGAATATGCAGAGTAGCGCCCCCGCATCACGATCAGCATACTAAGCTATATCCATGGGAGTGAAGATGGAAAATGTTTGACCACCCGTCGTACAGCATCGGTCTTGTTCGCTCCGTTCTCTTTATGTGCGCTGGAAACTGTCCGGTCAACATTTACACAGTGGTGAAAGGTCTCAACGGCTCTCAGGCACTGGCTCCAGTCGCAAGTGGCAAATTTGTATGGGTTAAATGACGTCATGGTGTCGGCGACGCTGACTTGATGGAATGAAATATTTTGTAACTACTGGGCAATTTCGACCACATGGCCCTTATCAAGTGTCACACTTATGACCAGACATGTGGCAGAAACTGACCACTGAAGACAAATTTATTCAAGACAACTTCAGTGTAATGTACATCTACATCCATACTCCGCAAGCCACCTGACGGTGTGTGGCGGAGGGTACCTTGAGCACCTCTATCGGTTCCCCCTTCTATTCCAGTCTCGTATTCTTCGTGGAAAGAAAGACTGTCGGTATACCTCTGTATGGGCTCTAATCTCTCTGATTTTATCCTCATGGTCTCTTCGCGAGATATACCTAGGAGGGAGCAATATACTGTTTCACTCCTCGGTGAAGGTATGTTCTCGAAACTTCAACAAAAGCCCGTACCGAGCTACTGAGCGTCTCTCCTGCAGAGTCTTCCACTGGAGTTTATCTATCATCTCCGTAACGCTTTCGCGATTACTAAATGATCCTGTAATGAAGCGCGCTGCTCTCCGTTGGATCTTCTCTCTCTTCTATCAACCATATCTGGTACGGATCCCACACTGGGGAGCAATATTCACGTACTTAGAGAACAAGTGTACTGTAACCTACTTCCTTTGTTTTCGGATTGCACTTCCTTAGGATTCTTCCAATGAATCTCAGTCTGGTATCCGCTTTACCGACGATCAACTTTATATGATCATTCCATTTTAAATCACTCCTAATGCCTACTCCCAGATAATTCACGGAATTAACTGCTTCCAGTTGCTGACCTGCTATATTGTAGCTAAATGATGAAGAATTTTTCTTTCAATGTATTCGCAGCACATTATACTTGTCTACATTGAGATTCAATTGCAATTCCCTGCACCATGCGAAAATTCGTTGCAGATCCTCCTGCATTTCAGTACAATTTTCCACTGTCACAACCTCTCGATATACTACAGTATCGTCCGCAAAACCAAGTCAGACAGGTAGGATGGACGTCAGCAACTCGGTGAACTTCCGATGTTATCCACAAGGTCACTTATGTATATTGTGAATAGCAACGGTCCTACGACACTCCCCTGCGGCACACCTGAAATCACTCTTACTTCGGAAAACTTGTCTCCATTGAGAATAACATACAGCATTCTGTTATCTAGGAGCTGTTCAATCCAATCACACAATTGGTCTGATAGTCCATATGCTCTTACTTTGTTCATTAAACGACTGTGGGGAACTGTATCGAACGCCTTGCGGAAGTCAAGAAACACGGCATCTACCTGGGAACCTGTGGTGTCACCGCCAGACACCACACTTGCTAGGTGGTAGCCTTTAAATCGGTCGCGGTCCGTTAGTATACGTCGGACCCACATGTCGCCACTATTAGTGATTGCAGACCGAGCGCCGCCACATGGCAGGTCTAGTCTAGAGACTCCCTAGCACTCGCCCCAGTTGTACAGCCGACTTTGCTAGCGATGGTTCACTGACTACATACGCTCTCATTTGCAGAGACGACAGTTTAGCATAGCCTTCAGCTATGTCATTTGCTACGACCTAGCAAGGCGCCATATTCAGTTACTATAATCTGAACAGATAACATTGTGAATCATGTACCATCAAGAGCGACGTTCATCTTTAATGGATTAAAGTTAAGTATAAAACTAATTACGTCCGCTTTCTGAATTCTAATTTCTTGTCATGTTCCAGACCTCACGTCACTATAGTTCTTCCCTCCTCATGCCAGCCTGCGTGAGCTAAAACGCGTGCATTTCGGCCTCCACTAGTAACACGGTGTTGTATCTTCTGCCAACAGCCAGCCGCTGGTGGCCGAGCGGTTCTAGGCGCTTCAGTCTGGAACCGCGCGACCGCTACGGTCGCAGGTTCGAATCCTGCCTCGGGCATGGATGTGTGTGATGTCATTAGGTTAGTTAGGTTTAAGTAGTTCTAAGTTCTAGGGGACTGATGACCTGAGATGTTAAGTCCCATAGTGCTGAAGCCAGTTTTTTCTTCTGCCAACACAACAGAACCCGTGTCTATGGCCCTCTGCGTCTCGTGGACGAATAGCGCGAGCTGGATTTCACACGATCGTATTGTTCGAAACCCATGCTGATTCCTACAGCACGTCTTTTAAACTAAATTTGAGGAATATGGAAGCAATTAAAAAGAAAACAACTGAGACTTGTGACACGAGAGTACAAAAGATCCCACGATACGCCAAGTGCCACATTCCCGTTAACAGGTATGTTCAGAAAGACCTCAAGGAACGTTGAAGCGTACCCTTAACGTTTCCTTTCTGTTTATAGTATTAGGAAAACTTTTTCTTAGGGAAGTCCTAGAATTTTGCAAGCACTACACTTTCACAGACAGGAAGTAGGAGTGTCCTCCACCGGCCTCTACAAATCCTGCACCTTTTGGTGTTGTTGAATGGGAAGTAAATTTTATGTGTGTGCCGCTCAGGGCGGAGCCTATCGTCGGCTGCGCCTAGTACGGCAGCAGCTGGTGTTAGTACGGCAGCCAGATGTGATAGTGACTCCAGTTGGCGCGATAGCGCCGCAACCAGATACGACAAACATGACGTAGCGGCCCCTGTCTGATAACGCCACGGCCGCGTCCCGCATGCCAGGTGCCACGCCATGCTGGGAGGATTTCTCCGGTCTGACTCAACGAACATTACTCACTGTTCGTATTATTATACGGAGCACGTAAGCTTCTGGTCTGACGCAACCAATAACGCCTAGATGTACACCCCTAACAAACACCACACCCATCCCAAAACTCCGCATTGCCCTACAGTGGATTCCCCCCATCCAACACCAAGTGGTCGTGACATATAAACACTACTGGCCATTAAAATTGCTATACCAAGAAGAAATGCAGATGATAAAAGGGTATTCATTGGACAAATATACTAGAACTCACATGTGACTATGTTTTTAGGCAATTTGGGTGCATAGATCCTGAGAAATCAGTACCCAGAACAACCACCTCTGGCCGTAATAACGGCCTTGATACGCCTGGGCATTGAGTCAAACAGAGCTTGGATAGCGTGTACAGGTACAGCTGCCCATGCAGCTTCAACACGATATCACAGTTCATCACGAGTAGGGACTGGCGTATTGTGACGAGCCAGTTGCTCGGCCACCATTGATCAGACGGTTTCAATTGGTGAGAGATCCGAAGAATGTGCTGGCCAGGGCAGCAGTCGAACATTTTCTGTATCCAGAAAAGCCCGAACAGGACCTGCAACATGCGGTCGTGCATTATCCTGCCGAAATGTAGGGTTTCGCAGGGATCGAATGAAGGGTAGAGCCACGGGTCGTAACACATCTGAAATGTAACGTCCACTGTTCAAAGTGCCGTCAATGCGAACAAGAGGTGACCGAGACGTGTAACCAATGGCACCCCATACCATCACGCAGGGTGATACGCCAGTATGGCGATGACGAATACACGCTTCCAACGTGCGTTCACCGCAATGTCGCCAAACACGGATGCGACCATCATGATGCTGTAAACAGAATCTGGATTCATCCGCAAAAAATGACGTTTTGCCATTTGTGCACCCAGGTTCGTCGTTGAGCACACCATCGCAGGCGCTCCTGTCTGTGATGCAGCGTCAAGGGTAACGGCAGCAATGGCCCCGAGCTGATAGTCCATGCTGCTACAAACGCCGTCGAACTGTTCGTGCAGATGGTTGTTGTCTTGCAAACGCCCCCATCTGTTGACTCAGGGATCGAGACGTGGCTTTACGATCCGTTACAGCCATCCGGATAAGATGCCTGTCATCTCGACTGCTAGTGATACGAGGCCGTTGGGATCCAGCACGGCGTTCCGTATTACCCTCCTGAACCCACCGATTCCGTATTCTGCTAACAGTCATTGGATCTCGACCAACGCGAGCAGCAATGTCGCGATACGATAAACCGCAATCGCGATCGACTACAATCCGACCTTTATCAAAGCCGGAAACGTGATGGTACGCATTTCTTCTCCTTACACGAGGCATCAGAACAACGTTTCACCAGACAACGCCTGTGAACTGCTGTTCGTGTATGAGAAATCGGTTGGTAACTTTCCTCGTGTCTGCATGTTGTAGGTGTCGCCACCGGCGCCCACCTTGTGTGAATGCTCTGAAAAGCTAATCATTTGCATATCACAGCATCTTCTTCCCGTCGGTTAAATTTCGCGTTTGTAGCACGTCATCTTCGTGGTGTAGCAATTTTAATGGCCAGTAGTGTATCAGTCCATGGCCTGCTCGTTCTCGTAGCGTTCGACACATTGTGTGTCTAAGCTAACTGGAACGAGTTTCCGGCCGACATGTGTTATAAAGCTTTTAGTTAATGTTTTCTCCAAAACATGATAGCTCTCGTTAATCACGATTACAGAACCTACATAGAAATTAGGTTATCTAGTTAGGATTATGCATTCTCGACAAGTTACATCGGTTTTCACTGCTGATTTTGGTAAGGTCGCAAATTATTGCAATCGTTACTCTCAAGAGAAAATAGCCTCTCTTGTCGTTTCTACATCTACATTTACACTCCGCAAGCCAGCCAACGGTGTGTGGCGGAGGGAACTTTTCGTGCCACTGTCATTAACTCCCTTTCCCGTTCCAGTCGCGTATTGTTCGCGGGAAGAACGACTGCCGAAAAGCCTCCGTGCGCGCTCTAATCTCTCTAATTTTACATTCGCGATCTCCTCGGGAGGTATAAGTAGGTGGAAGTAATATATTCGATACCTCATCCAGAAACGCACCCTCTCGAAACCTGGACAGCAAGCTACACCGCGATGCAGAGTGTCTGTCTTGCAGAGCCTGCCACTTGAGTTTGCTAAACATCTCCGTAACGCTATCACGCTTACCAAATAACCCTGTGACGAAACGCGCCGCTCTTCTTTGGATCTTCTCTATCTCCTCTGTCAGCCCGACCTGGTACGGATCCCACACTGATGAGCAATACTCAAGTATAGGTCGAACGAGTGTTTTGTAAGCCACATCCTTTGTTGATGGACTACATTTTCTGTTCCTAAAAACCCTTCAATCCAGCCGCACAGCTGGTCTGATATTCTGTAGGTTCTTACTTTGTTTATCAGGCGACAGTGCCGAACTGTATCTAACGCCTCCCGGAAGTCGAGGAAAATGGCATCTACCAGGGAGCCTGTATCTAATATTTTCTGGGTCTCATGAACAAATAAAGCGAGTTGGGTCTCACACGATCGCTGTTTCCGGAATCCATGTTGATTCCTACAGAGTAGATTCTGGGTTTCCAGAAATGACATGATACGCGAGCAAAACACATGTTCTAAAATTCTACAACAGATCGATGTCAGAGATATAGTCTTATAGTTTTGCGCATCTGCTCGACGATCATTCTTGAAAACTGGAACTACCTGTGCTCTTTTCCATTCATTTTCGTCGTTTTAGACCTTGCACGTGATTAGCTCGGCGTGGAGTCAGAAGCAGATGACGAAATGGAAGGGCAGGAGAGACGTCGTGATGGTCAGCGCGTTCCTTCGTGCAAAAGCCAAGTGCTGTCATGCATTACAATAAGAATATGGGAAGCGTGGATAGGAAGCTATTCCCAGTTGCAAAGCTACCAAACAGCCATAAGCTAACTGGAAAAAAAGAAAGTAATATTACAAGCTTTTTTCTTCCTTTACTGGATTTTCGTGCCTCTGCATAAAAATAAAAAGCAAGGCAGTGAAAAAAAGCGGGATAGAATTCATGAGTAGCATCTGAACAATTGGCCATATCCTCTCCGCGTATGCTCTCCACAATTAGGGTCGTCAGTTGGACGTCCACGTATCTAACACGTAAAGCGACTCGTCTTATCGTCAGGCATTTCCGAGAATTTTTGTCGAGCGCAACGAGGAAAAGACGAACACGGAGGTGTGGACTATGCACGAGAAGAGTCATTCGCTAAGAGACATCTTACACTAGGGTGATGGGATAGCTATATGCACATATACAGATGGCAGTAGTATCGCGAACACAAGGTATGAAAAACAGTACATTGGAGGAGCTGTTATTTGCACTCATGTGAGTCACATGAAAATGTTTCCGTCGTAATTATGGCCGCAAGACGGGAATTAACAGACTTTCTGAAATTGGAATGATGGTTGAAAGCTACACGCATGGGACACTCCATTTTGGAAACACGGAATTCAGTATTCCGAAATCCACAGTGTCAAAAGTGCGCCGAAATTTCAGTCATTGCACACTAATGTTTACAGAAAAGTCCGGTTGATCCAGAACTAATAATGACAAAAGCTGGTTGTAGGAGAAAACATTTGCACTTAAAGAATATTAAACTGACGATTTCATTTATACTGTAGATTCTATCGATATGCCACATGTATCGCAAAGCTATGAGATTGTATGTTGTGTAAACCTTTTGTGAGTCGTTTTTTGTACACTATGGTATCAGTTCTTTCTACTAAATCGAGCTGTAACATGCAGCCACCGTAGAACTATGCTTAAAATAATTAACGCGCATTTCGTGGTGCTACCCTGTTGTGCTGTAACCTTTGATACATTGCCACACGCTTACTGTTTATTTTTAATCGGGTGGGTGGAACGCTTCCTAGTTTATTGCTGTATCTGTTTGGTAGTAGATATTAGTCCGAAGAGAACTTCAGAGTCATGTAGGTGGGTACTAAAACGTGTCAACACTGTTAGCTATATCTACAGAGATTGCGCTAGTCTGTTTCGGGTGTGGTTCAACACCAATTAAATGAGACAAATGGACTATTGTATGTTACCAGCAGTACTTCATTTGAAAGTGCAATTCGAATGCCACTCGTTATTACAATAGAAAGTGAAAACGAAAATAGATCTCAGATTAAAGAAATTTATCTGGAATTGACTAATTCAGCCTAACGATGTTGTGCAGCGATGAGCAACCACTTGTTAGGAAATCGCTAAACTATAGCAGCAACTATGGCGACACGTTTGGGAGTTGTTTCCCCTTGCTGTGTATTATTACGCGAACTTCTTCAGGAGAGGACAGTCGGTTCGGAACATGAAGTTGAGGTAACAAGGAGTATGGTTTGGAGTGAATACTGATTTTTGAATTAAACCTTAACGTCACTGCGCACACATTAGCTGATAAAACAACGAGATATGAAGCGTAGATCCTTATACGAGAATTCTTTTGACTGCAGTGATCTAATCAGGTGTTTGTTACTGTTCACTAAAACAAAACCGACGGCTGCCTCAAGAGCTCGTATTGATATCACTTGAGGGACAGGGAGAAGGGGAGATAGGAAGGAAAGAAGAGGAAAAAAGAGTTTTTAAAAGTTGTTAATTTCGTGATAAACAGATCTTTTAAGTTCATCAGTTTCATAATAACTTAGTAATGGTACTAATAACCTCTATGTTGAACACACCACCCCCATCATCATAAAGCACTATTTATTTGAGTCCAGGTTTATGTGAAAACCTCGGTCCATTATATATTTTCTGAGGCACCAATGAACTATGTTGCTCAGTGATTTAATAAAGGTGCAACCCCTGTGAAAGTGGCCTGTTCGAATCCAGCTCCGTTAACACTGGCTTCCGTTTGGTTCTGGAAGTGAATCACTGAAGGCGAATTCAAATGGTTCGAATGGCTCTGAGCACTATGGGACTTAACATCTATGGTCATCAGTCCCCTAGAACTTAGAACTACTTAAACCTAACTAACCTAAGGACAGCACACAACACCCAGCCATCACGAGGCAGAGAAAATCCCTGACCCCGCCGGGAATCGAACCCGGGAACCCGGGCGAAGGCGAATTACGGAATGGTTCACCCAGACGACACGACCATGTACTTCTCCAAGCTTAATCAACCTGACTACTGCAGTGTTACAGATGATTCTTCTGTGAAGATCAACAAGTATTAGCGTAGAGTTGTTCTAGTTGTACACTCAGTTCAAATCAGTTCGCGCGAGGGCAACCGATACGTTGACATCCTGGGCAAAGTCGGCCACCCTTAAATACTGTTGTGTTCTCAGAGCTGTACTCTCATTAGTGCGTTTCATTCCGTGCTCCTAAAGGCAAAGCAGGCTGTTCGAGTAATGACCCAGTGAAGAGTCATGGAGTTTTCAGCCAAATATCAGTCTAGCTGGTAGTAAGAGAGAAGGAATCCTAACTAGAAATATTTGGAAGGATATTTCCAGTTCTAAAATTTGTCTTACAACCAGGTGGAGCCCCTGGAAAAACTCTGTCAGAATTGAGGGAAAGGATATAACACATTGCGCCATTTATACGCAGGAATCTAAATATGAGGTAGTGTAGCTTGGGACTCGCACGAGGTGAAACAAACTAGAAATGAAAAACTGATAGTGGCATAAGAGATTAAAATTAAGGGAAACGGACGTCACATCGTGATACTCAGGTTCTGGCTCACGAATATAGGAAATACTCAGCACGCGCATGAACACTCTTTTCACGGAGAGAGGCTCTTACCGGTTCAAGGGTTCTACTGGCAGGAATGTGTTGATTTCTATTCCCAGCCGGGAAGCGTGGAATGGAAGCCTATCGAGAGGCTGCTTAAATGAATAAGCAGATTAAGTGACACGCGAGCCATCGAAGTGGAGGAAAATAGGACGCTTTTGTATTACCCCCGAGCCAAATTACATTTATTTGTTTACGCAAGAGTTTTAAAGACATAAGGAGACTACGTAAAATATGTAGGAGTAGGAATTATGGCGGTAGTTCTTCCCGCATCGAAGTGATACCAGTCCACTGATAAATTGACAGTTATACAGTGCTGTGATCGTTGTCAATTTGCAGACTGTTGATGTAGCTGTGTGTCCAACGTCCTCTTATCGAATGTCACTCGTTTCAATTAGTAAAACTGGAAATTTGTGTTAAGGTCTTATGGGACCAAACTGCTGAGGTCATCGGTCCCTAAGCTTACGCACTACTTAATTTAACTTAAACTAACTACGCTAAGGACAACACAAACACCCATGCCCAAAGGAGGACTCGAACCTCCGACGGGGGGAGCCGCCCGGACCGTAACAAGACCCTTCAATTAGTATGTCACACTATGCAGCACTGCTTTACTATCAACGCTACAATAAGGTAATTTCGCCTGGCGCAGACTCTAAAACATTTCCTGGTCGAGTTTAGTTTCAGGATCAGAACTACAGTGGATTAGGAGCTAATAGGATGTAATGAAGAGGAATGAATTTTTTTCTGTATTACAGATCTCATTAGTGGGAAATATTTTAAAGCATGCTACTCCACAGGGAACTTCACGTTCAGAACAATAATTTGCGTGTAACGTTATATGGCTTTTCGAAAATACTTGAATGAAAAAGTGTTCAACCTGCTGAAGAAATAGAAAGAATTGTAGAAAGCTGGAGTGAAATAATGACTAAAACGCAGAAAATTGCGCAACCAATTTTTCACAAATTCGTCAAACCATTTTTCATCTTGCGTATAAGATTCACTGCATCGGCAGCTGATTGCACTGGCAAAGCAGAAAGAAGGTCAATATTTGACGCAAATTGTTTTCGTACCGGTGTATAAGAAAAACACAAAATTTTTAGGAAAAACAAGTGTTATTTAACATTTTGATATATTACACACACACACACACACACACACACACACACACACACACACACAATCATCATCAGTATCATAATCAAAAACAACGTTCTATCTTCATTAAATATTAGTTCCTTGCCAATATGGGACTCGAGCTTCCAGCGCTAACTAGAATGAAATGTAACGTCGACCTTAGTACAGCTTGTACATTTTTTTGATATGCGGATTGCTATTCATCGTAGCGAGAATCATATGGAAAATGTAGGTACGAGGCCATGAAAACTGAAGAAACATTTTCTACTCATTAGACGGAGTGATGTTTCTTCTATTATCCACATGACAGCTAAAAATTCATCAGGCCTCTATGTCCACCAAGTTCTGCTAGAATAGTGATTTCAAAATGGACGTGATTATTTCGAAACTCACCAACAGCTCCGTTAGTAATTTGACAGAACAGTGTGACGATCTTTCGTGCTCTGAAGGCCTGTGAAGTTTTAGTAGTTTGCCACACACCAGAGGATAAACGACGTTCATTGCACTGTAAATATAGAATTAAGTTTAAATGGCTCTGAGCACTATGGGACTTAACATCTGTGGTCATCAGTCCCCTAGAACTTAGAACTACTTAAACCTAACTAACCTAAGGACATCACACACATCTATGCCCGAGGCAGGATTCGAACCTGCAACCGGAGCGGTCACGCGGTTCCAGACTGAAGCGCCTAGACCGCACGGCCACACTGGCCGGCAATTAAGTTTAAGCGAAAACTGACGTGACATGGTTCCCTTCTTTTATCAAAATACGTTACCATTTGTAGAAAAAGACAAGAAGGGAACGATAGGAAACCTAAATGTTGGTGGCTAGCGTCCTCCCATATCAAGGGTGATTAACAATGAAAGTTATGTTTTAAACTCTGAGATAATAAGAAAAATGTAGAGCTTCCGCAATTTTAACTACGTTAAGCATCTCTATAATAGGACAATCCTTGCTTATCTCGCAAAGGAGGGTCGAAGATTAACAGCGGTAACTTTCCACTGCTATGCTCTCAATAAAGACAGGTAAAATGTAATGAAGGAAGACTAGGTTGCAACGTCCCGTCAACGACGACGTCATTCAGGACGGAGCACAAGCTCAGATCTGCGAGGAATCGGGTAAGATAACTCAGCCGAAAACCAAAATCCGGATGACCGGACAAGGATTTCAACAGCCCGCCGTACAGTGACTCACCACTGCGTCTCTAGATCGGTCCGAGGCAGATGATACTTGTCACATTTTAATATTACACTAAATATGAGGATGGTTAAAGTTAAAAGCTTCAGCGCAGACGAGCCAAATAGCTTCTAAATGTTTCTACAGTGGGATTCCGTCGTTAAGTGACGCAACTTTTTTAATTTCTGCAGGCAAAAATCTGTTGGAAAAATATTATAATTACTTTCACTTGAACGACACCGATACTTGATGAGCTTCCAGAAGTATACTGAAGCTCGAACACTGTCATCACACACAGTGTTTTATTATTATCGGAAGTACGATCGTATAGGGTTACTCAAGCTACATTTGTGACTGGATTGAGGATTTCTTGGTGAGGAGGATGCAGAATGGCGAATCATCGACAACTGTAGAAGCAGCTTCGGTTGTCACCCAGGAAAGAGTAAATTTCCTTTAGTTTACGTCTATGGTCCCACATTTTTTGTCATCAGACTACAGGTTACTGTATATAATGACCATCTTCAGATCTGTTCTATGAAAACATGTACTAATATACTGGAGCCATAGTGGCATCGTCGAATGCTAAACACAAAGACAGATCTGAAAATGGTCATTATAGACCGAATCCGGTAGTGGCTAGGCTGTAAGCACTATGGAACTTAACATCTGAGGTCGTCAGCCCCCTAGACTAAGAACTACTTAAACCTAACTAACCTAAGGACATCACACACATCCATGCCCGAGACAGGATTCGAAACTGCGACCGTAGCAGTAGCGCGGTTCCGGATTGAAGCGCCTAGAACCGCCCGGCCACAGCGGCCGGCAGCCGGTAGTGTGATGACAAAAATTTATTCCATATTCGGTTCACTGTTCAATTCCCGATCATGTCACAGCTTGTGAAACCAGGAAAGTGAGTTGGGGGACCTTTGCCAATAATGTTGTATGTAACAACGTTGCAGACAACATTAATAACAAACTCAGAGCTTTCACAGATGTTGCAGTTATCTATAATGAAGTACTGTCTGAAAAAAGCGGTGCAGATATTCAGTCGATTTCGAAGCGGTGCAAAGATTTGCAGCTGGCTTTGCTTTCTGCCGGCAGTGCTGTTCTTCGACAGACTGTGTGGCGACACCGTGGGTCATGGGCAGCGCCGTTCTCGGAGGTGCCGTGGCCCGCGGTCGGCGGCCTTCCAGGGCTATTGGCATCTTCATGTAGAGCTGCCGCCGTATAAATGTAAAATCATGCATTTCGCAAAACGAAAAAGCATAGTATCACATGGCCACAGTATCAACTTGTCATAACAGGAATCCGTGAACTCTTACAAATACCTGCATGTAACAATTTGTACGGATATTAAATGGAACGATCGCACAGGCTCAGACGTAGGTAACGCAGGTGGCAGACATCGGTTCACTCGTAGAATACTAAGGAAATGCAATCCGTGAAGAAAGGGAATTGCTTACAAGTCCTTGTGCGACCCATCCTACAATATTGGTCAAGCGTATGGGATTCGTAACAAAAGAATAGGCCTCACAGGGGGTACTAAACGCACACAAAGACGAGCAAAACACGTTTATTTGATGTATGGGAGAGCATCACAGAGACGCTAAAGAAAGTACTGAACCGACAGGAGGCTGAAATAGACGCAAAGTATCCCAACAAAACCTACATACAGAGCTTAAAGAACCAGTTTTAAATTACTGACCCACGAGTATACTACAGCTCGCTACGTAGGGATTGTTAAGGAAAGATTAATTACAGCGCGTACTAATGCTTTTTAAACATTCTTCCCGCGTCCTATAAATCAACAAAGCGGGAAGGAGCCCTAGTAACTGGTACAATACGAAGTATCTTCCGCTATGCACTTCACAATCGTTTGCAAAGTATGGATGTAGATGAAGAGCGTCCGCTGTCAGACGGGCGAGGGGCGTGGCTACAGGAAAGTGCCCTGTGCGCATGCACTCCACGAGTAGCAAAGTACCAGTTGCAAACAGTCTTTGTGAATATTTTGGAACGTGAACAAAGTTGGTGGTGTACAGGTAGCGTCAGCGTCAGCTGACACGGCTTCAAGGTGCTACAACTTCTCGCGGCGCACACGAAACCACGTGATTCATAGAACCTCCCGTGTCTCTAGCCGGCCTGAGTCACGCTCGTGAGTCATGGCGATTCCTCCCCCCCCTGAGCCACAAATCAGCCGTGTTTCTGATCCGCGACAGCCGGTAATCAGATTTCCGAGACAGCGACTCTTCGATTTGCTAAGGAAATGAAACAAGATAGCGACCGACTCAATCGGATGGTGGAGCTTTGGAACAAGGAAAACAAGCAGTGCTTGTAATCTGTTGACTTCTTCAGTAATGTTGCCATCGGATGACACTTGGAACAGGAAAGGCACTTTGCAATGTAAATGAGCAACAGCTGCCAGGAACAGCCAATACAGAAAATTTTGTTATACAGCTTCCATCCTTCCGTCCATTAAATTGTTCATGAGAGCAGCTGCTTTTGGACTACGGTGTAGTGACGAAAAATTTCATTCGGCAACGATGACAGATCTGTTACTATATGCACTTGACTGTTATCATCATCTTCGATGTTCGACCGCGCTTTGGTACAGAAGATGGCTCTGAGCACTATGGGACTTAACTACTGAGGTCATCAGTACCCTCGAACTTAGAACTACTTAAACCTAACTAACCTAAGGACATCACACACATCCATGCCCGAGGCAGGATTCGAACCTGCGATCGTAGCGGTCGCGCGGTTCCAGACTGTAGCGCCTAGAACCGCTCGGCCACCCCGCCCGGCGCCCTATGGTACAGCTCATATCAATTGATTTTACGTCGACATGACAAGCCATACTCTTTCACTACTTATAGGAAATATATTTTTATAATCTAACGCGTCCCTCATCTCAAAATATTCATAATATGTCTGTGAACAACCGCTGAAATTTTGTCGCCGGGGATGGGAGGGGTAGGGGGAGAGAGGGGGGGGAGGGAGAGAGAGAGAGAGAGAGAGAGAGAGAGAGAGAGAGAGAGAGAGAGAGAGTGAGTGTATGTGTGTGGGGGGGGGGGGGGGGGGAGATGGGCGGCTGCACGCTCGTAGCTCAGTCTGGAGCAATAATAATCAAATTAGGTAGGAACACATACGATAAACTATGAAACTGACGTTTCGACATATTAAAGCGCCTTCCTGAAGGTAAGAGTGGTTCCAGAGTAGAAAGGTCCCTCTACTTCTTGCAGAAGATCCGTGTCAATACGTCATATTTGGGTAACTTTATCCGTAGTACAGGCTAGTCATAGCGAATGGGAAAGGGTGGAAAAGAAAAGCTCTTCTTTTTGATTCCATTCTCGACTATAACTTAGTAATTTATACAACGACGCTCTGCAATACCCAGAAGAATTCTAATATTTGTGACACCGGCCGCGAAAGCCTACATAGTAATACGGAAAAAGTGGTTTGGGTGACAGGATACGAAAGGGGAGACATAAAAAAACGGATGGCATTAGACAGATTTCATTCTTTCCCTCTCTAAAATAGTAATGAATAAGTCTTTGGTTTTCTCTCCTGTGCCAAACTCTTCGTTTCAACTCAAGAGCAGAACATATCGTCCGCAGCTGAGAATAATGCGTGCAGCAAAAACATGGCTGAGAGTGGTGTGTCTTGGTATTGTCAGCAAAAACATTTTCTTGAATGCCACTACGTGAAATTGTAACTGTGACTGACTTGAAGAGGTTCGAGCGACGTAATATATTAAATCGTCTCACGTCTTCAGTTCAGTGATACTTTCGAAATAATTTCGGTCACATTTTCCATTTCTGTACGTGGTACCAGTAACTGCTGTAGCAATAGTTCATTAATACTGGTCCTTATATGCAACTACTGAAATGTGTTTTTTCGTTCCGTTACAAGTTTGCTTTTAACTCAGCTAAAAATGATCAGTAGGAGGACTTTGTAGGCTGTTTCTTGTTTTTAATGCGCATGTAATGTCTGCAATGACGTTTCACTAGAATTTTCCCCTTTGGCACTTTGAGTAAATGGTTCAAATGGCTCTGAGCACTATGGGACTAACATCTGAGGTCATCAGTCCCCTAGAACTTAGAACTACTTAAACCTAACTAACCTACGGACATCACACACATCCATGCCCGAGGCAGGATTCGAATCTGCGACCGTAGCAGCAGCGCGGTTCTGGACTGAAACGCCTAGAACCGATCGTCCACAGCGGCCGGTCGACAGGTGGTCACTAATACGAGTGAACAATGTAGTTCTGTCAGCTTCCCCACTTCTGCAGGCCCACCCATATTGTAAATGCTGCATAGAACTTAATCGTGAGCATCGTTCGCCTGGGTGCGCCAAATGGAACCTCCACTCAAAAGAAACAGGTTTCCCCCGAAAGCGGCGCATAAGTGGAGCGCCGTGGCCAGAAACCGTGACAGCCAGACGCTGGGCAGTTGGCTGCGCTGGTGGCGGCGGCAGCAACTTTACCAAAGGAAAGCGACGGGCGACGCGGCCGCTCTCGGCGCGAACGTGGAGCGCCTGCAGGCTAATTGCAGGCCCATTACGGGAGCTGCTGCCACACACGTGGGTCGCTCGCGCCACGTGTGAAGTGGGGCACTCGCGCTCGTCGCCCACGCACCGCCGCTTCCAATATAGCCGCGACCCGCCGACAGGCAATAAAACCACCCGTCGCCGTCTCCACCTGCCGTGCCCCCTTATTGGAATTTCTAACACACGGTTTCTTCCGCCACGTGAACGTAAAATAAACAGCAACTGGACACAGAAAATACCTGTAACCCACCTTGTTTAATATTGCCAGGATTAAGCGCGCAGAATGCGACCCCTGTAAAAATATATAACTCTGAATTAAATTCGCCAAGTATTTTATCTTGTTTCTGGGGACAGACACCTATTATTAGTGTCCCTCACTCCCGCAAATTCAACATGTCGAGACGCTCGCATTTAGCGTAAGCAGATGCCTACGGTTTTAGTAATAATAATAATAATAATAATAATAATAATAAAACTTGTTAACATCATTCTCAGTGCACTGATTTAGCACAATGTCAAAATGGTTCAAATAGCTCTGAGCACTATGCGACTTAACTTCTGAGGTCATCAGTCGCCTAGAACTTAGAACTAATTAAACCTAACTAACCTAAGGACATCACACACATCCATGCCCGAGGCAGGATTGGAACCTGCGACCGTAGCGGTCGCTTGGTTCCAGACTGTAGCGCCTAGAACCGCACGGCCACTGCCGCCAGCAGCACAATGTCAATTCAGAATAATACAGCATTTGAAAGTCATTCTTTCGAAGAAAAAAAAAAGTCTTACAAGTTCACTGTCTAATCAAATATATCCTGACAATCCTGTGTATTGTGGAATTATCCACAGATGACACGAGATGTGGACCAGACAGTTTAAAAGGGGGGCGGGGTTATTGTGTTGTCAATAGAGAAGTAGTAACAGGGTTATTGGTCAGCTGAAGAGTTCAATGAGACTTCGTAAGTTGACTAGTCACTGGATGTCACCTGAGTAGCAAATCAATCAGGGACATTTTTTTCAACCCTTTTAAGCCAGCCCAAGTGATCTGTCGCTGATTGGAGGTGCGAAGGCGAAGCAACAGCGACGACAGCTAAGGCAGACCTCATGCGCTGACGAGTAGCGATTGTCGAGCACTGCCGAAGGTAGTTGCAAAATAAGGCCAATGCCGCAGTGGTAGCACCGGTTCCCGTCAGATCACCGAAGTTAAGCGCTGTCGGGCAGGGCTAGCACTTGGATGGGTGACCATCCGGTCTGTCCAGCGCTGTTGGCAAGCGGGGTGCACTCACCCCTTGTGAGGCAAACTGAGGAGGTACTTGATTGAGAAGTAGCGGCTCCGATCGCGAAAATTGACTATGGGCGGGAGAGCGGTGTGCTGAACACATGCCCCTCCATATCTGCATCCAGCGATGCCTGTGGCCTGAGGATGACACGGCGGCCGGTCGGTATCCGTTGGGCCTTCATGGCCTGTTCGGACGGAGTTGCAAAATAAGCTGCATTATCCCTGCGGCAGGAATAACTCGCGAGTTCCAAAATTCTATCAGCAGACCAGTTAGCGTAATGGCTGTACGCAGGGAGTCAGAAGGAAAGGTAACAATGGTCAAGCAGCACCTCGAAAGCTACACTATTGCAAAGGTCAATGTTAAGACACGCTTGAGGTGATGTAAAGGGCGGCGCACTGGAGAGTATGTGAGTGGAAGCGAGTCATTTGGAGATGAAACACGCTGTACCCTGTGGCAGTCGAATGGAACGGTTTGGGTTTGGCGAATGCCTTGAGTATGTTATCTGTCATCATGTGTAGGGCGAGGAGTAAAGAACGGAGAAGGTGGATTTACGGTATGAAGGTGTGGCCCCTTACTGTGCTTATGAAAACGCTAAATCCGGAAGGATATGACATTTTACAGCACAGTGTACCACGTACACTAGAGGAACAGTTCGGAGACGATTATATCAGCATGACAACCTACCTGTCACAAAGCACCAGAGGAGGCAGTTGTTTTTGGACAACAACACCCACGAAACGGTTTGGCCTTGCCGGAGTCCTGACCTCAAACCAATGCAACTCCTCTGGGATGAGTTACAACACTGAACTAGCTCCAGATCCCAGCGCCCAACATCACTGCACTTGAAACTTCCTGGCAGATTAAAACTGTGTGCCGGACCGAGACTCGAACTCGGGACTTTTGCCTTTCGCGGGCAAGTGCTCCGCCAACTGAGCTACCCAAGCATGACTCACGCCCCGTCCTCACAGCTTTACTTCAGCCAGTACCTCGCCTCCTACCTTCCAAACTGTACAGAAGCTCTCCTGCGAAGGCTGCAGAACTAGCAATCCTGAAAGAAAGGATATTGCGGAGACATGGCTTAGCCACAGCCTGGGGGATGTTTACAGAGCACTTGCCCGCGAAAGGCAAAGGTCCCGAGTTCGAGTCTCGGTCCGGCACACAGTTTTAATCTGCCAGTAAGTTTCATATCTCAGCGCACACTCCGCTGCAGAGCCAAAATCTCATTCTGATCACTGCACTTGTCTGCTTTCGGCTCTTGAGCTCTGGGCTGCCGTTCCTCCGCACACGTTCACCCACCTTTTGTACGTGTCCCCAGCAAAATTCACGCCATCATAAAGACGTAGTGAGAATCCGCCCTGTAGTGTCTAGAAAGCTTGCATACTCGGTTCGCTAGACAAACAATTAAAGAAGTCGTATTAATGAGTTTTATTACGTTAAGAAAATTACAATACTTAACTTTGGCAGTTACACAGATGTGTCGCAAGCAAACGGCCAAATACAAAATAATCAATCTTCTTCAGTATATAGACAATTCCAAATCTGTGCTACATAGAGAGTAAAAGCGAAGTAAATAGCGTTGACGCTGCTATCGAAGTAGCTAATCTTGAAGCTGCTATTGAAACTGAGCGGTCACAAATCGGTCGCGGCGCGTGTGTCCTCTTCACATAAGGGCCGCTGCTCTCGCATTGTCGTCCTGGAGAGGGGTCGGTCAGCGTGCGATTGGCTGACTTCTTCTCACAGCCTTCTCTTTCTTGTCGTTCCCAAATGGCATGTCGGCACCTGACTTTACGCCGTAGCACACTCCATATTAGTGTCCACTAATAGATGTCGGGAGACTTGTAATCGGGTAATACATACGGCAAAGCTCAAGCATTCTCTCACAGTTTATTAATGTCCACTGATAGGTGTCCAAATTCTTTTCATCTGACACTGCGTTCATTGCTACCAGTATTTCACTAAACACTATGATTACGAACACAGGTATGCAAACTGGCAACGCGAACGTGTATTTGACGAGAATGCTGTTTCTATGATTCGGTACCTCCTACATTTGGGAAGTCAGTCTTTCCGTTTTCTTCTTTTTTTTTACCTCGGTGGAGGGTCTATCCCTTCTGTCTTCCCTCACTCAACTTTCTGTGCTTTCTCAGTTCTATTCGTGGACTCGGAAATCGTATCGGATGTGTCGGTTACAGTCTGAGACTGTGCGCCTATACATGGCTGAAAAGCTACAGGTCAGGGCGAAATATCATCCACGTAAGCCTGCCCTCTCAACGAAATTTGAAGTATTCTGTGTTAAACGTAGCTGGTAATTTCTAGAAATTCTAGAGATTTTCAGGATACTCTAATTTACATGCTACTTAACTCTCCGAAAGTTAGCTGACAAATTTGAATATTGATGTATGTAAGAATATAGATCTTCTAATGCAATTGAGTTTGAGAGGGTTCATGGCCCACATGAACGATACCCCCCTCCCCGCCTGGGTCCACCACTGAATGAATCATGGACGGACATTCAAAAAGATAATAATCATTAAAAATATAAAGGGACTTAACTACGTGGTTGTTAGTCCTTACATCTTCTGTTGGTGTCCAAAGATGTAGGTACGCATATATATATCGTTGAACAGTAATAGAAGTATCATATGTTTTGTACTAGGTAGTAAAATTCAATGACCAAACATTAGGCCACTGCGTGAATGTTAAATTGGCAACTTAATATATGTGGGTAGTATCGTGTGTTCAGATAAAGAAATAGATATACTCTGTCGCCATTGGCAGGTTCAGATGTGAAGAACTGATTGGGTGACGTCTCGGCGCTAAATCGTCGGCGAGAGGCTTATGCTCCCCCCTGCGTTCCCTATATGTTTAAATCTTGTTGTAATTTAGACGCCTTCGTAGTAGTGTAGCACACGGCTTATAGCTGTTTCATGGCGCGACAGAATCTCTGATAGGTTTGTGTCCTAGGTCGACTTCAAGTCGCAGGTCTTGGAAAGTTTTATAATGTTCGAGGATATGGTGAAGAACCGTGAGCGTCTAGGTAGTGTGTTTTTTTTTTTTTGTGGTTTTAGGGCGCACAACTTCAATGGTCATTAGCGCCCTGACTACTCTAAGAATGCACCGCGAGGCACAAGTTGACAACAACAACTAAAAGGGAAAACACAATAAAAGACAGACTGACAGGCATAGGATTAAAAAACATCATCAAATGTCCTTAGCGAGGTTTGTCAAATTGATAAAACAAAGAACACGAGCAGCTGCTCGTGGGTCATCCGCTAAAATGGCATCTAAAGTATTAGGCAGGTTAAGATCGAGGCGCAGTGTGGTAAGATCTGGACAGGACATTAAAATGTGTCTAACCGTCAGCAAGTGCCCACATGGGCAGAACGGCGCCGGCGCAGCCGTCAGCAGATGGCGATGGCTGAACCGGCAGTGTCCAATTCTTAACCTTGCTAAAACGACCTCCTCCCGCCGAGAAGGGCGTGAGGAGGACGTCCAAGCCACGGGAAGAGGTTTTAAGGCCCGAAGCTTGTTGTCGGTAAGTGCAGCCCAATCGGCATGCCACAGCGACACAACGCGCCGACAAATGACCCTGCTAAAATCGGACGAAGGGACACAACAAGAAGCTGTCCGAGGCTGGAGGACCGCAGCCTTGGCCGCGGCATCTGCAGCTTCGTTCCCAGGGATACCGACATGGCCAGGAACCCACATAAAGCTAACCGGCGTACCGACGTCCACCAGCTGCTGAAGAGAGCGTTGGATCCGGTGTACGAAATGGTGAACCGGGTACGGATCACTGAGGCTCTGGATGGCGCTCAGGGAATCTGAGCAGATGACATAAGCAGAATGTCGGTGGCGGCAGATGTAAAGAACAGCCTGGTAGAGGGCAAAGAGCTCAGCTGTGAAGACCGAACAATGGCCATGGAGCCGGTATTTGAAACTTTGTGCCCCGACAATAAAGGAACACCCGACCCCGTCATTGGTCTTAGAGCCATCTGTATAAATGAAAGTCATGTCGATGAACTTCGAACGAAGTTCCAAAAAACGGGAGTGGTAGACCGAACCGGGGGGTGACCTCTTTTGGGAGCGAGCTGAGGTCGAGGTGAATGCGGACCTGAGCCTGGAGCCAAGGTGGCGTGCGGCTCTCGCCCACTCGAAAAGTTGCAGGGAGTGAAAAATTAAGGTGTTGAAGGAGGCGACGAAAGCGAACTCCAGGGGGTAGCAGGGCAGAGACATACAACCCGTATTGACGGTCGAGAGAGTCGTCAAAAAAGGAACGATAAGACGGATGGTCGGGCATTGACAGTAGCCGACAGGCATACCGACAAAGCAGTATATCGCGCCGGTAGGTGAGTGGCAATTCGCCAGCGTCAGCATGAAGACACTCTATGGGACTGGTATAAAATGCTCCGATCGCAAGTCGTAAACCCCGATGTTGTATGGAGTTGAGGCGGCGTAAGATGGATGGCCGTGCAGAGGAGTATACGAAGCTCCCATAATCCAGCTTGGAGCGGACGATCGACCGATATAGACGAAGTAGGACGGTTCGATCCGCTCCCCACGACAGACCACTGAGAACACGGAGGACATTTAAAGAACGGGTACAACGGGCGGCCAAATATGACACATGTGGAGACCAGCTGAGTTTCCTGTCAAATGTAAGGCCTAAAAATTTGGTTGTCTCCACGATTGGGAGAGCAACGGGACCGAGTCGTAAGGACGGTGGGAGAAACTCTTTGTAGCGCCAGAAGTTAATACAGACCGTCTTCTCGGCAGAAAAACGGAAGCCATTGGCGACACTCCAGGAGTAAAGACGGTCAAGAGAACGCTGAAGACAGCGCTCCAGGACACGTGTACACTGCGCGCTGCAATAGATGGTAAAATCGTCCACGAAAAGGGAGCCTGATACATCAGCTGGGAGGCAATCCATTATTGGATTGATCGCGATGGCGAAGAGAGCGACGCTTAAAACTGAGCCCTGTGGCACCCCATTCTCCTGGCGAAAGGTGTCGGACAGGACAGAACCCACACGTACCCTGAACTGTCGATCCATTAAAAAGGAACGAATAAAAAGAGGGAGGCGACCGCGAAGGCCCCACGTATGCATGGTGCGGAGAATGCCCGCCTTCCAACAGGTGTCGTAAGCCTTCTCCAAATCAAAGAACACAGCCGCGGTCGGGCGCTTCCGCAAGAAGTTATTCATAATGAAGGTCGACAAGGTAACCAGATGGTCAACAGCAGAGCGGCGCCTACGAAATCCACATTGTACATTGGTAAGTAGGCGTCGAGACTCGAGCAGCCAAACCAATCGAGAGTTAACCATGCGCTCCATCACTTTACAGACACAGCTGGTAAGCGAGATAGGTCGGTAACTGGAGGGCAAGTGCTTGTCCTTCCCCGGCTTAGGAATCGGGACAACAATAGACTCGCGCCAGCATGCGGGAACATGTCCCTCAATCCAGATGCGATTGTATGTACGAAGAAGAAAACCTTTACCCGCAGGAGAAAGGTTCTTCAGCATCTGAATATGAATAGAATCAGGCCCTGGAGCGGAGGACCGTGATCGGCCAAGTGCGGTTTCGAGTTCCCGCATGGTGAATGGGGCATTATAACTTTCACAATTCGAGGAGCGGAAGTCAGGTGGCCTAGCCTCCTCTGCCTGTTTGCGGGGGAGGAAGGCAGGGTGGTAATGAGCGGAGCTCGAAACCTCGGCGAAAAAGCGGCCGAAGGCATTGGAGACAGCCTCAGGGGCCACAAGGACTTCATTCGCGACCTTCAAGCCAGAAACTGGGGAGTGGACCTTAGTGCCAGATAGCCGGCGCAGGCTACCCCAGACAACAGAAGAAGGAGTAAAACTGTTGAAGGTGCTTGTGAAAGCAGCCCAGCTGGCTTTCTTGCTTTCTTTGATAATACGACGACACTGAGCACGTAATCGTTTATAATTGATACAATTCGCCACTGTAGGGTGGCGTTTAAAAGTGCGTAAAGCACGTCGACGGGCACGTAAAGCGTCTCTACATGCTGCGGTCCACCAGGGGACCGGTACGCGACGTGGAGAAGAAGGAGGGTGAGGGATGGAATATTCAGCAGCAGCGAGAATGACTTCCGTGAGGTGTGCGACCTGACGATCGCAGCTTGTAAAGGTTTGATCCTGAAAGGTCGCCCTGGAAGAGAAGAGCCCCCAGTCTGCCTTGGAGATGGTCCAATTAGAGAAGCACGGAGAGGGGGTATGCTGCAGGAGATGGATAACACACGGGAAGTGGTCGCTCGAATATGGATCAGAAAGTGCATACCACTCAAACCGGCGTGCAAGTTGGGGAGTACATATAGAGAGGTCTAAATGGGAATAGGTGTGAGATGTGTCCGAAAGAAAAGTAGGGGCGCCAGTATTGAGGCAGACAAGATCGAGCTGGTTGAAAAGGTCTGCTAACAAGGAGCCCCTCGGGCAGGATGCTGGAGAGCCCCAAAGGGGATGGTGGGCATTGAAGTCTCCAGTTAACAAAAATGGTGCAGGTAGCTGAGCAATAAGTTGCATCACGTCTGCCCTGGTAACGGCAGATGACGATGGAGTGTAAACGGTACAAAAGGAAAACGTAAAAGTGGGGAGAGTAATGCGGATGGCAACTGCCTGCAGGCCGGTGTGCAACGTGATGGGATCGTAGTAAATATCATCCCGGACCAGCAACATAACCCCTCCATGAGCTGGGATACCTACCACAGGGGGTAGGTCAAAACGCACAGAGGTGTAGTGTGCCAAGGCAATTTGATCGCATGGGCGTAGCTTCGTTTCCTGGAGGGCTACGACAAGCGGACGGTGCAAGCGGAGCAGCAACTTCAAGTCCTCTCGGTTGGAGCGAATGCTGCGAATATTCCAGTGAATAAGTGCCATCGTAAGAAAAGAAAGATGAGAGAATTGGTCACCTCGAAGGCCGCTTAGGGCCTGGCTTCGAGCGAGCACTGCCGCCGCTATCAGTAGGCGGACAGTCATCGTCCATTGGGTCTATAGGGTCATCGGCCATCTCGGGAGGATGGCCGGGAGGGGGAGCTTCCTCCGCCAGTGAACGGCCAGATGTACGGCGACCAGCGGTGCGGCCAGGCGAAACGGATGACGGCCTGGGGCGGCAGCCGCTGGGTGGCGCAAGAGAAGAAATGCGCCGTGGCGGGGAAGGAGAACTGTGCTTCCTATGCGCCTTTTTGGAAGGACGTGTAGTGGAAGTACCGGTCGAAGGCTGTGAGGTCGAGGTACGGAGGAAGTCTGCACGGGATGGTTCCTTCTTGAAGGCCCGTGCATCTGACTTCGGTGTCTTCGTCTTAGCAGAAGCTGAAGAAGGTGCTCGTGTCTGTGGGGTGATGGGAGGAAGAGGAGACGTCGACCGCGCGATCTTAGCACTGGCCGAACGGACGACCGTGGTGCTGAAGGTCAGATCGCATGTCTGGGTTGCTACCTCCCGGGTAGGCCGAGGAGAGGCGAGGACAGTACTGTATTTCCCCGCTGGGAGCAGCGTGGGCTTCCTACTAGCCAATAGCTTGCGAGCAGCCGAGGTGGACACCTTCTCTTTGACCCGAATTTCCTGGATACAGCGTTCTTCCTTATAGACAGGACAGTCGCGGGAGGATGCTGCATGGTCACCCTGACAGTTCACACAACGAGGAGACGGAGGTGGACAGTCACCCTCATGGGCATCCCTGCCACAGGTGACACATTTAGCCGCATTGGAACAAGACTGTCGAGTGTGATTGAAACGCTGACACTGGTAGCAGCGCGTAGGTGTCGGGATATAGGGGCGAACAGAAATAACCTCGTAGCCCGCCTTAATGCGCGATGGCAGCTTAACACTATCGAAGGTCAAGAAAATTGTCCGGGTCGGTACAAGGTCATTGTTGACCTTTTTCATGACCCTATGGACAGCCGTCACGCCCTGCTCAGCGAGGAATGATTGAAGCTCCTCGTCAGTCAATCCGTCGAGGGAGCCAGTATAGACCACACCACGAGACGAATTCAAAGTTCGGTGGGCCTCCACCCGGACAGGGAACGTGTACAGGAGGGTGGCCCGAAGCAGTTTTTGTGCCTGAAAGGCATTCTCAGTTTCTAGTAATAAGGTGCCGTTACGCAACCTGGTACAGGATTTGACAGATCCGGCTATGGCATCTACGCCCTTCTGAATAACGAAAGGGTTGACAGAGGAAAAATCCTTTCCGTCCTCAGTTCGAGAAACTACGAGGAACTGTGGGGCAGGCGGTAGTACTTTTGTCACTGTTGGCTGGTCACGTTTCCGTTTTTCGGTCGAAGTCGAAAGAGATGGAGTAGAATCCATTGCGGAGGAATCCCCCATGATTGCCAGCGTCTCCGATGGCGCGCTCCTTCCTTGTGGGGACCCTCTCAGAGGGCACTCCCGCCTTAGGTGAATGTTTACACCTCAGGTCACACCTCCCGAGAAACAGACGGAGGGACCAATCGGCATGGTCAGAAGGTATCAGCTCAGGCAATCACCCCTCCCCGGGCCTGGCCTTTACCAGGGGGTACGCGCGTGCCTTACATGTCTACCCAGGGCGGGGACTTACGCGTTACCCCGTCACCGGCTACGCGTGCGAACGCGTGGGTCGGCCTTCAGACACGCACAGGGAGGAAGGAAGAAGAGGAAAAAGAAGAGAGAGGGAGAAAGAGGACAGACTGTCTCAAACGCCGAGGCGGAGACCAGAGAAGGCAAGGAGAAGAAGGCAATGAGAAAGCAAGGAGAAGGAGGCAATGAGAAGGCAAGGAGAAGAAGGCAATGAGAAGGCAAGGAGAAGAAGGCAATGAGAAGGCAAGGAGAAGAAGGCAATGAGAAGGCAAGGAGAAAAAGGCAATGAGAAGGCAAGGAGAAAAAGGCAATGAGAAGGCAAGGAGAAGGCAAGGGAAAGAGTAAGGAAGACAGTGAGGTGGAGAAGAGCAAAGAAAGGAACCAACAAAAGGAAGGAAGAAACGAGAAGTGAAAAAACCAAAGGGACCACGATGATAGGTCGTGGAACCGTCCGTCTCCGGACGCAGGCGCGAACTACCCCCGTGAGGGGGATGGACTCCTTTTAGTCGCCTCTTACGACAGGCAGGAATACCGCGGGCCTATTCTAATCCCCGGACCCGCAGGGGGGAGGTAGTGTGTTTGCATCCCAGCTGCTTCTTTGGCTAGTTTGTCAGCGAACTCATTAACTGGAATGCCGACGTCGGTGCCTATACAAAAACGGTAGCTGTCCCTATACAAGGTGCATTCAAGTTCTAAGGCCTCCGATTTTTTTTCTCCGGACTGGAAAGAGATAGAAACATGCACATTGTTTTAAAATGAGGCCGCGTTCATTGTCAATACGTCCCAGAGATGGCAGCACCGTACGGCAGATGGAATTTTACCGCCAGCGGCGAGAATGAGAACTGATTTAAATACTTAAAATGGCGACGATTTCCTTACTTGAACAGCGTGCAATCATTCGTTTTCTGACTTTGCGTGGTGTGAAACCAATTGAAATTCATCGACGGTTGAAGGAGACATGTGGTGATGGAGTTATGGATGTGTCGAAAGTGCGTTCGTGGGTGCGACAGTTTAATGAAGGCAGAACATCGGGTGACAACAAACCGAAACAACCTCGGGCTCGCACAAGCCGGTCTGACGACATGATCGAGAAAGTGGAGAGAATTGTTTTGGGGGATCGCCGAATTACTGTTGAACAGATCGCCTCCAGAGTTGGCATTTCTGTGGGTTCTGTCCACACAATCCTGCATGACGACCTGAAAATGCGAAAAGTGTCATCCAGGTGGGTGCCACGAATGCTGACGGACGACCACACGGCTGCCCGTGTGGCATGTTGCCAAGCAATGTTGACGCGCAACGACAGCACGAATGGGACTTTCTTCTCGTCGGTTGTGACAATGAATGAGACGTGGATGCCATTTTTCAATCCAGAAACAAAGCGCCAGTCAGCTCAATGGAAGCACACAGATTCACCGCCACCAAAAAAATTTCAGGTAACCGCCAGTGCTGAAAAAATGATGGTGTCCATGTTCTGGGACAGCGAGGGCGTAATCCTTACCCATTGCGTTCCAAAGGGCACTACGGTAACAGGTGCATCCTACGAAAATGTTTTGAAGAACAAATTCCTTCCTGCACTGCAACAAAAACGTCCGGGAAGGGCTGCGCGTGTGCTGTTTCACCAATGCAAACGTACCCGCACATCGAGCTAACGTTACGCAACAGTTTCTTCGCGATAACAACTTTGAAGTGATTTCTCACGCTCCCTACTCACCTGACCTGGCTCCTAGTGACTTTTGGCTTTTTCCAACAATGAAAGACACTCTCCGTGGCCGCACATTCACCAGCCGTGTTGCTATCGCCTCAGCGATTTTGCAGTGGTCAAAACAGACTCCTAAAGAAGCCTTCGCCGCTGCCATGGAATCATGGCGTCAGCGTTGTGAAAAATGTGTACGTCTGCAGGGCGATTACGTCGAGAAGTAACGCCAGTTTCATCGATTTCGGGTGAGTAGTCAATTAGAAAAAAAAGTCGGAGACCTTAGAACTTGAATGCACCTCGTACTGCGGAGGGCACGGAGTAGGTCATCGATGGCAGATGCCAAGGCCGTTTAGGATACAATCAGAAAGGAAGAAAAAAATACTTGCATGGTTCTGAAGTGTGGTTCTGGATAAAAATGCTAAAAGTGCAATGGACTGGCAATATGACGAATGAAGAGTTCTTCTAAAAACGGGAGAGGAAAGAAAACTAGTGGTAGCGACAAAATTGGCCATATACAGGGAAGTAGCAGCCTGCAGCGAGAGTCACTGAAGAAAATATAGCAAGGGAGACGGTCAGAGAAAAGAGAATACTTGAAATGTTGGATAAAATTAAAAATGGACTAAAATGGCGGTAGATTATAGTAGAGGAGCAGGGCAGATGGAGAGCATCTAGTCGATAACTGTGGTAATGCAGAAATATGAAAGTATTAGTACAGTTCTAACGGTTACGCTGATTTTCCATTGTCAAGATCTCTATGCAGGATGCAAGGAACCATAAGGGGAGGGGTACTTACTGTTTGCGGCGAACGAAATCTACACGCTCTAGCCATAAATGCAGATGACCGTCGTCGCAGTAGCGGCAATTTAGTCCTGTTTCGCAAGTCTTAGTAAGGCTGGCACCTTTATTACGACTGTTTTATAAGTGTAGGCGTACCAGGAACGGATCCTGGTCCGCCGATAAGCGTTTTCTTGCTAATCAACGCAACAATACGTCGCACGATCTCCCTGTCTCTCTAGGAGCGCATGGGTTGCTGCAAGGACGGAATGAGGTCGCGATACCTCCAATGACGAAGGAACGTTTTAGTCGATGTATACATCGAATCTCGTTTTACTATTTTATTACTGCGGCATAATGCCACAATACAAAATACTCAAAAGGATTCTATTCAAGGAGAATCTAGCCGCTGAGAACGAAGCACTTTTCACCTCTCACGCGTGATCGTATCTATTTTGGAAAAATGAACGCAAAGCAACACTTATGGGGAAAAAAATATACTACTTGAAAAAGAAATCAAGAAGGGGAGGAAGAAACGAAATGAAATTTTAAGGGTTGAGAGGGTATGTAATATCAGTTATTACAATATAGAGCCTAATTTTCAAAGAACTTGGCAGTATGAGCCCGCTCATCAGCATGACGTTGCAAAGATTCGATTGTAAAGGGCGTCATAAAACCGTTTATCCTCCCCTGAGGCAAGATGGCGCACAAGCGTTGTAATTGGCCCTTCGTATACTGGAAACTGGCACCACGATTAAATTGACGTCCGTGGTAGTGCCACACACGTTCTGTTGGGCACAGATGTAATATTTCTGGCAAAGGGCGTACCCCAGCATCACACAGGCAGTTTATACACACACATGTCATGTGCTGGCTAGTACAGTCCTGTTGCAAAACAGCAGCACAGTTTAGTTGCATGAGAGGTAACACATGAGGACGCAGGACGTCCGAGACGTACAGCTGTGCCATTAGAGATTCCGGAGTCACTACCAGCCGCGAACTGAACAGACAGCCGCTAGCTACCCAAACCATGATACTAGGAGCAACACAGCAGTGCCTCTCCAAAACACTGAAAGAATAACCTCACCCTAGGTCGCAGCCATGTTCGCCGACGATGGTCATCTTCGGCAGTGTGCAACTCTGATTATACACTACTGACCATTAAAATTGCTACGCCACCAAGATGACGTGCTACAGACGCGAAATTTAACCGACAGGAAAAAGATGCTGTGATATGCGAATGATTAGCTTTTCACAACATTCACACAACGTTGGCGCCGGTGGCGATGACCAGCGTTGCCTGGTGAAACGTTGTTGTGATACCTCGTGTAAGGAGGAGAAATGCGTACCATCACGTTTCGAACTTTGATAAAGATCGGATTGTAGCTTATCGCGATTGCGGTTTAT
Source organism: Schistocerca piceifrons (assembly GCF_021461385.2). Taxonomy (NCBI): domain Eukaryota; kingdom Metazoa; phylum Arthropoda; class Insecta; order Orthoptera; family Acrididae; genus Schistocerca; species Schistocerca piceifrons. The sequence continues at coordinate 946,262,501 of NC_060139.1, forward strand.
CGTATCGTGACACTGCTGCTCTCGTTGGTCGAGATCCAATGACTGTTAGCAGAATATGGAATCAGTGGGTTCAGGAGTGCAATACGGAACGCCGTGCTGGATCCCAACGGCCTCCTACCACTAGCAGTCGAGGTGACAGGCATCTTATCCGCATGGCTGTAACGGATCGTGCAGCCACGTCTCGATCCCTGGGTCAACAGATGGGGACGTTTGCAAGACAACAACCATCTGCACGAACAGTTCGACGACGTTTGCAGCAGCATAGACTATCAGCTCGGAGACCATGGCTGCGGTTACCCTTGACGCAGCATCACAGACAGGAGCGCCTGCGATGGTGTACTCAACGACGAACCTGAGTGCACGAATGGCAAAACCTTATTTTTCCACATGAAGCTAGGTTCTGTTTACAGCATCATGATGGTCGCATCCGTGTTTGGCGACATCGCATTGAACGCACACTGGAAGCGTGTATTCGTCGTTGCCATATTGGCTTATCACCCGCCGTGATTCAATGGTGTGCCATTGGTTACACGTCTCTGTCACCTCTTGTTCGCATTGACGGCTCTTTGGACAGTGGACGTTACATGTCAGATGTGTTACGACCCGTGGCTCGAACCTTGATTCGATCCCTGCGAAACCCTACATTTCAGCAGGATAATGCACGACCGCATGTTGCAGGTCCTGTACGGGCCTTTCTGGATACAGAAAATGTTCGGCTGCTGCCCTGACCAACACATTCTCCAGATCTCTCACCAATTGAAAACCTCTGGTCAATGGTGGGCGAGCAACTGGCTCGTCACAATGCGCCAGTCACTGCTCTTGGTGAACTGTGGTATCGTGTTGAAGCTGCATCGGCAGCTGTACCTGTACACGCCATCCAAGCTCTGTTTGACTCAATGCCCAGGCGTATCAAGGCCGTTATTACGCCCAGAGGTGGTTGTCCTAGGTACTGATTTCTTAGGATCTATGCACACAAACTGCGTGAAAATGTAATCACATGTCAGTTCTCGTATAACATATTTGTCCGATGAATACCCGTTTATTATCTGCATTTCTTCTTGGTGTAGCAATTTTAATGGCCAGTAGTGTAATCACTGAAGACAATGCAACGCCGTTCATCAGCAGTGTACGCCCCCGGTCACGACACAACGCCAAATACAGCTGCTCGTGTTGTGGTGTTAGCGGCAGGCTACGCAAGGTGATAGGTGTCACGCATAATTCTGGTATTTGAATCGATTGTGACAGAGCAGCAATGTTGTAAGCTGTATCGCAGAAGTTAAGCTAGTATCTCTGAGCTGTTCGAGGGCGCATATAGGAAGTAAAAGTTTAACTGTGTTAGAGTGAGGAAGCAGTGGCAATATTATGTTTCAAATTTAAAGTCTCAATTTATCAATGAATTTTTGTAAAGGGGAAAGTCTAATGGAATATCAGGTAAATGTTATAATGATGTTACTTTTTTTCCACTATTGCTGCGCCATCGGACTAACTTTGTTATTGTACTGAATTTTGCTAGATTTGAGAGACAGGAAAGAGTATTGTTTGAATGTTTAAAATCTGCCTTGAGCACTTTTTCACAGTAGGCTATACAAAAAACTTAGTGTTGTCATTTATGCGCATATTTGATTTTCTTACCAACCTTTCTCTTACAATTTTTTTTAATGGATCATCCAACATCTAACCAAGCTTGTTCGAAAAAGAGTTCTATTTGCAAATTAACAAAGAATTCAATGCACCTTTCGAGTTTCTCAACGTAGATACAGTAATTTGCAGCTTCAGCATAGCGGCGCTCAAGACGGAGCAGTACTGCAACGCGTTATCCACATTTGCGTACAATAGAGGTAAGGAGAAAATATTACGATTTTTTTTAATTTAATTCAATCAGGGCCAACTTATGTCATTCAGAGACAATCTTTGTGATCAAATTTTGAAAGCCAATTACTCTAGATTTCATGTCTAAGTTAATTATTCAGGAAGTTTATTCAAAATTCTTGCAGTCAGATTGCAAACTTTTACAATATGAAAGACTTCCCTTTTCATTACGGCAATTAATTATTAACACTGTTCAGAGATTACAATCAGACAGGCCTTCAGTTTAATATTTTTATTTATTTAGGTACCTTTCAATGAAACAGCAATTCTCTGGTCCAGCTGCTGATAATCTCCAACCAATGGTGCGGGATGATACAGAACGTTGCAAGGCAGGCACGGATGTGGAGTAGTTAAGACGTACGTGCTGCAGAAGACGATGGTCCTCCCTTACGACCTCTTTTGAAGTTAAGTATGCCTCCCCTCACGTTTCCATGCAATGCAACACCGGGCCACTGTCAGCTGAATGTCCCACAAATCTGGATATTGCACGATTCGATAAAACAGACCAACAAAAGGCCCCTTTCAAACTCTTTCAGGAGCTGATAACGCTTTCTCGCACGAGTACACGGCATCTGTCTGTTCTTCACAGTGATCACTCGACATCTGACGTTGTTCACGCCTTTTATACAGGGTCATCGAAAACTACCAATAAAAATTTCTAGGACTTAGAGTGGAGTGAGTACACAACATTTTCAATAGGACCCATGTTCGGAAACGTCATCCAAGGCGTCAAAGCTATAGGTGCCAGCGCTTCTAAATGTGTGTATATACGGGTTGATTCCGTGATAATGTTGCTAACTTTCTAGGACGATGGAGAAGGATACATATAGCAATTTGAGGTAAGGGTCCCTGTACCGGAAACGAACGAGTCGAAAGTTACAACTGAAATTCATTCTAATACCTCTGACAGCGGTTACTGGTACTGCTCCTGTTAAGAATGTAAGGAATGCAACTTTCAGAGGTTGTAGTACAGATCAAAACAAGAAAAAATACCTGGTAAATGTGGGCTCTAAGATGCATACCTAAGGAGCTATCAGCACTTGTCCATCTTAGCTAGCGCGAAACACATCTCTATTGAACAAATGCTCATAGCTCTTAAGGTATTCATTTTAGAGCCCGTGTTTACCATACATTTTTTCTTGTTTTGGCCCATATTACCACCTCTGTATATAAGTAGGCAATCACGGAAAATACAGTATCGGTACGTGTATTTCACTGTTAGAGGTATCGTAACCGTTTTCGCTTGTAACTTTCGATTTTTTCGTATCCGGTACAGGGACCCTCACCTCAACTTCATACATTTATCCTTCTTCTTTATCCTTGAAAGTCTGTATCATCATCACGGAATTACGTGTGTATACATACATTTATAGACGCCAGCGACTGTATCTTTGAAGCTCTGTAGTCTCGTTAGATGACATGGATTCCAGTTGAAAATATTATATACCCATTCCCCCTGTGCAAGTCGTAGAGTTTGTGACGGGAAGTTCCGAACACCTCGTGTACCCTACCGGGTCTGTAACAACACTAATGCACTCTGGTGGCTGTTCTACCTGCCGCAGAGCACTGCAACTCTAAATCATTTACATACCCCACATTGGCGTGTGTACGTGTACTAATTTACAAAGACATCAGACCGTGTCCTCTGAGTGGTTCAATTTTTGTCAGGCAGTGTAGCCTACAGCAATGGGGCCAACCGAAATGTGGTACAGTCATCTACGTGCAAAATTTATGTACTAGCACGAAATCACATGCACGCATTTGCGTACAGGCAAAGAGTATGTTTACCTATCGCCACCAACTGCCCGAGTATAAGCAGAAACAAATGCTTCACGTGCTCGGCTAAATTTCCAGGCCAAACTGCGAGCACAAACGGGCTCGCAAACCACGAACTTTCCGGACAATCATTCTCTGGCTGAACAACACGAGACCGGAATTTAAGCGATGAGTGTAAACCTCTGTGGCGGTAATATTCCAGAAAAAAATGCGGCCGTTTGTGCGTAGCGGAAGAATGAAAACGGCGGACGCGTTCCCGCTCCAGTAACGCCGGCACATTGTGTGTTCCGGGCAACGGCCGTCCCCCTCGGCGCACGCAAAGCGGGTTATTCGAGCCGGCATTCCGAACCCAGTGAAAGCCGCTAACACCCCGCGAAACGCTCGCTTAACTGTGACCCACGTAATCGCACTCAAATTAACACCTGACTGTCGGGCTCTGCTTTGTTTTGTTTCGCGCCCACTGCAGCACTCCTCTATTACGGGAGAACACTAGTGTTAAGCTCTTATGCTGCACCAGGCTGGTATAACGACACAGTTAACCGTAATTACTATGGCGTCGCTGTATGTTAATTCGTTTATAACAGTGTTGTGGGTCTCGCGGTCACTTTGCTACAATGGAACAATGCATGGAGCTGTGGATACCGCTCTTTTGTTCGGGAGTCCGATTGCCAAGCGGTGGAGGCGTTGGTGGTGATGACGTCGATGATGTGAGCTCCACGAAAATAAAAAAAATACTATCCTCGTCCACAACTGAAGTCCATTAACAGCATCCGCCAGTCATTAAAAGGCTGTAAACCACTGTAACCCGTTCGGTTACGATGAAAGAGTTGGGTCTTTCATAGTGGCGAACTGCAGCTGCTGTCTGCGCTTGGTACGTTTTCACCGTGTCGAATCTGCCAGTTACGTGTTATACACTGAAACGCCAAAGAAGCTGGTATAAACATGCGTATTCAAATACAGAGATATGTAAATAGGCAGAATACAGCGCTGCGGTCGGCAACGCCTATATAAGATCACAAACGTCTGACGCAGTTGTTAGATGGGTTCTACTGCTGCTACAATGGCTGGGTTATCAAGATTTAAGCGAGTCTGTACATGGCATTATAGTCGGCGAGCGAGCGATGGGACACAGCATCTCTAAGGTAGCGATGAAGTGGGGATTTTCCCGTATGATCGTTTCACGAGTGTACCGTGAATATCAGGAATCCGGCAAAACATCAAATGTCCGATATCGCTGCAATCGGAAAAAGATCCTGCAAGAACGGGACCAACGACGACTGAAGAGAATCGTTCAACGTGACAGAAGATTTCAATACTGGTCCATCAACAAGCGTGAGCCTGCGAATCATTCAACGAAACATCATCGATATGGGTTTTCGGAGCTGAAGGCCCACTCGTGTACCCCTGATCACTGCACGAAGACACAAAGCTTAACGTTTCATCTGGGGTAGTCAACACAGACACTGGACTGTTGATGAGTGGAAACATATTGTCTGGTTGAACGAGTCTCGTTTCAAAATGTATCGGGCGGATGGGCGTGTATGGGTATGGAGACAACATCATGAATTCACTGACCATGCATGTCAGCAGGGGACTGTTCAAACTACTCTGACAGGTGACACGTACGTAAGCATCCTGTCTTATCACTTGCATCCATTCAGTCTACTGTGCATTCCGACGGACTGGGGCAATTCCAGCAGGACAATGCGACACTCCACACGTCCAGCATTCCTACAGAGTGGCTCCAGCAACAAACTTCGGAGTTTAAACGCTTCCGCTGGTCACCAAACTCTCCAGACATGAACATTATTGAGCATATCTGGGATGCCTTGCAACGTGCTGTTCAGAAAAGATCTCCACCCCCTCGTACCTTTACGGATTTATGGACAACGCTGCAGGATTCATGATGTCAATTCCCTCCAGCACTACTTCAGACTTAAGTCGAGTCCATGCCACGTCGTGTTGCGGCACTTCTGCGAGCTCGAGGGGGTCCTACACGATATTAGGCGGGTGTACCAGTTTCTTTGTCTCTTCAGTGTAAATCTTGCTGATGAACGATCGCCCACAGAAACCGTTCTGGTGGTTCAGCTACTCTGGCCCACCGCCGTGAACGAACTTGTTTTTATTCTGGATGATACTGAAATCTTAGATTACGACGACTACTTCGAGCTACTAAGTAAACTTCGAACTCTCATTTGCACCTCTCTGTATTTAAAGTCCTCATGTCTCACAATGACAGATCCCAATAATTAGAACTCAAACTGTTTTAGCCAAACATGAAACATTAACACCCACTGATATGTAACGTCTGACCCTTAGGCCGTACATTAAAATCATCTTTTACATGAAAGTCATTCATTTGTTTTGGGTCCCCTTTGACACTGTCGGCGGCCCTGTTATTCCGAGCCGTCCTCGACACCACCAACTCGTAGTGCCAAAGCATACATACAGCCCTAGTACGAAAAGTGAACGCCGCGCCTCACGCATCTGCTCGTCGCTGCCCTTGTTGTTACAGCGCACGCACCTTCTGTGCAAACACAGATCGAGACTCTCAGTATTTGCTCCTTTCTGACACACTACTTAACAAGTACGATCATCTTTAGCCAGTACGGATGCAAGCAGTGAACCAGGGTATTTGATAAAACACCCTGTTACATTACACGGTACGTTGCAGTCCCGAATGGCTAATAATGAGGATAAACAGTAACAACAGCTATTACCGATCGCTTGTAATGTTAAAATAGACGGATATCTTAATATTTATATAGTACTTAAAATTTTAACTTAAAATTTTAACCACAAAGAAATACAGTGGCCGAAATAAATGTTGCATAACGCTTTGTTGGCAATATTGGACATAATAGAAATAAAAAATAAAAAAATATGAACGCATTTCCACTTGAAAAGCACATATAAACAAAACACTTTACAAACGATTCCACTGCATACACTACAATTTCTGCTCACTGTCATTTTGCATAGCACATTGTTTATTAACGAACTGCCCGTCCTCGTAACTGGAGACACTTTTGAATGTGTTTAGGCATACAATTTTTTTCAGATAAGCATCCACAGCGGACCTATCAGTGCCAATCCCGCTCCAATGTGTTCTCCACGAGAAGCGTGCGAGGATGGCATCCCGATACTTCACACTAATCATCATCCTGCAGCCCAGCGCACAGCGGTCATACAGAATTCCACCTCAAAACATGACTGAACTGCGGTCTGCGATATGGTTAGGGTTTCCGGGTTACCTCCACACGCGAGTATCTGTAGTGTCAGCATGGAGACAGAGAAGGGTCTTACCAGAAAAAAGCGTTGTGTCCCACTGCTGCCTAGTCCACAAGGGTGGTTTCGTGCCCATGCTATATGAGCCCCATTTAGGGGAGGAGCTTTGAGAGGTCTTCTGCCACATAATCGCTGCTCATGGAGCCTATTTCCCATCATTTGTGTTGACACCTACACTCCTGAAGCTGCTTGGATCGGCCGCCGAGGACGTCTAGCATTGTGTTGAGCGTTTCTACTTCCTCTTGAACGCAGATATCAGTCCTGAGCACTCGCTTTTCTTCCGCGACCAGTTCTGTGACGATCTTCGACTGATCCTGTCGCTAATAACTTATGCCTAGAATTCTAGTCACATCACTTTGGCTCACCGCGACATTCGCTTCGACGTTGAGCCGTCTCCTCCCTGCTCCATTAGAGTGACTATACGGAGCCTCTGATCGTACGCTGTTGGCCTAACCATCCTGGAGAAACAACTCTCGTAATTACACACCGCACAAGTACTGCGATGTTTACATGTGACACTGTTGCCACATACTATATATAATGCCTGCCCCCCCCCCCCCCCCCATGGCAGAAACATGGACTGTTTCCGTTACAATTACATTACAGACAAAGCAATGTATTGATACCATGACGTATATCTCGATAACCATGTTCAGTATTAAAGTTCTGGCAGTCTACTTCATTTATTTTGGCCACTGCATTATCGCGGATATCCAACAACAGTATGACATTTGTAGATCAATAATTTTATGGTCAAATGATTTCAAAGGAGTTGTAGCCTCCTCAGTTTCCTGATTTTATCCCCACTCGCGGGGATACTTTAGCGATGCTGCTTACTAACCCATCACCAAGCTATTCCCATATCGCAGGAAAAAAGTGAACCATGTGTTGCTGCAATTCCTCAACACCGGTTACAGCACGTTTCAGAACATGCAACGTCGTATTCAATTCTGTAAATGACATGATGGAGGTCACTTTAAATAATTTGGATTACTTAGCCACTTTCGCACGAGGCTGACTTGCTTTTTGAAGATCCTGTACGAACATCCCCCACATGCCTCTATCCGACGCCTTTGCTAGCATCATAACCTCAAGACTGGCAATAGCAAGAATCGAATAGTCGTAAACTATAGGAAGACATAATCGTGTCCACAGAGAGGAAAATTAAATAATTGCATGATAATGTTTCACGTTGTTGGCGTTTTTAAAAGTGTCATTACAGAGAATGTTGCCATACCGATCGCTCTTAGAGCGCACACATCGCTTAACACTTCAGAAACGACTTAAGGTGTCGAAATAAAATTTTTGTCAATATATGAGGGTCAGTTCTAAAGTTCTGCACGTTCTAAGATAGAACTGAAGAAAATTATTTATTTTCTAAATACCTTTAAAGACTTTCAATGTAATCTCCATTCTTGCATTTGATAGCTTCTCAAAGTTTTGGCAACTTCTGTATTCCGTATAGGGCACCTTCACTGCTGAGCTCTCTGAGTACTCCCGTCACCTCACTGGAAGCTTCATCAATTTAATCAAAACGTTTTCCACAGTTTCTTTTTTTCAATTTAGGGAACAAATCAATGTCTGGTGGGCTAATACCAAAACGGTATGGTGGATAGAGAATTATGTCCCATCCGTATTTGTCGAGCGTTTCTCTTACTGGTGCGGCAGTACGCGGTCTTGCATTATCGCGCAAAACGAGGACACCAGATGGAAGCATGTGAGATCTTCTTTGAAGAATGTTCGGGCATAAAATGTTTTGCAGAAACAGCTTGTAGTACGCACCTGTTAACGACGTCCCCTGGGGCACTCAATTCGTAGCTATGATTCCACTCATTTCATAAGCGAAGATCATCCTCAGTTTCACCTTTGACTGTTGGGGGCGGAATTTCTTCGGACGTGGAGGGACGGAAGTTTACCACTGTGACGACTGAGGCCATTTCTGGTTCAAAATCTCCTATTCATGTTTCATCAATAGCACTAATCCTTTTCAGAAACTCTTCTTCTGCTGTCCGATAATGCTGAAGCAATTCTGCGATCCTCTTGCGTTCCGCTTTCTGCTCTTCATTCAGACGACGTGGAACCCACGTGGCAGCAACTATGATTCTATGCGCTGAAGTGATAAACGTTCCGGCCTCACACGCGATTTCTTTACGTTTTTCGTCAATTCTTCTCAAAATGTCATTAACAACAACCTGGAAGGTGTCGTCTGTTGCAGTTGATGGCGTCCACCTCTTGGGTTTTCCTCGGTGCTTACCTGAGCGTCACGGAAACTAGCAGCCTGATACTGCGCTAAGACCCACTACAGTATCCCCACAGAACTCTCTCAAAGCGCTGTAAATTCTACTGGGTTCACTCCACCTAGGAATTCGATTTTGATGCAGGAACGCTGGTCACTAAACGATGTAGCCAGGCGAACCAGTGAACACATATACGACCGTCACGAATTTCAATCTGACGACGCCACCGTAACAGTCGCGCAATGTTCATGATTTTTTAAATGACTCTCGTAGCATCCACATAATCGCACTCTACGTTGTATGTTTGATTCAGGCCACCTTTTATTGTACTGAAATAACTAGGTAATTTAAACTGAGCCACGAACGGCTTCTTTTCACAGCGTTCAGTACCTAGTGGAAAGGGGCCAACTCGTATAGATTGAGTGCAACGCGCTGGCTTACGAGACAGGGAGGTGAGCTAGACTAGGGCCGAATCTGGGCGGTGGAATAACGTCCGGTAGTCTGGTATAGCGACCAGTCGGAACGTGGTTTTTAGACTGCTTTCCATGTTCGTTTAGGCAAATGCTGGGATCGTTCCCAATCTTCGCTGCACGAAGTACGACGATGTTCGTACAGTTATAATACGATACCATACAGATCAGAAGTTACACAATTCACAGACAGAGGAGGGACACGACTTTACTCCATTAGGTCAACTGAACGATTACGGTGTCTGGTATAGCATCCAGCAACGAAGTTACTACAATTCTGCCAAATCACGAAAAACATGCTGCCACTACGGCGAGATAAACGCTACCAAATGGAGAGGTAGCTCGTGGGGCAAGGAGACAGGTTATTGTTGGCAGTGACGAAACTGGTAAAACAGCCAGAGATGTGCGACCCATATCTGGTGGAACAGTGCATTTTTTCACCTCTGTCATGTTAACAGTGCGCAATGAGGCTGAAACTGCGTTGTGCCCAGCAGTCGTTCGCTTGTCATGCAGTTCACAATGGACTATTTTTAAAAAAATAATCTTACACTAGAATTATATAACATATACCACCGTACTCATTTTTTCATAGGCTTAATTGAAAACTTAACAGGTCTGTTGATAAAAAGGTTCAGTCATTAAGAACAGCGCGGAAGCACTTGCTTTTCTGCGCAGTTATCGTCTGTTGAGAGCTGTTACGTTATCCCGATCGGCTAATGCATCCATGTGATATGGGACACGGCACACACCCAGACCGGTTCTGCAGATGTTGGTATAGCACGGCAATAACAGCTTTTTCTCTATTTTGTTTGCTGTGTTCATTCCACTAGCTGCAGTGTACATTCTGTCTGCGTACACAATAAAGTAAACACTGTCCTAGCATCGAAAACACCACTGTAGGGTGACAAAGACCATAGATCACAACGCACCGTGTAACTGTCAGCGAAGATGGAAATAAAAACAAGAACCGGATGTGCCGTGATTACTACGGCTAATTTAAATGAGCCGGCTATAAATTTTCGTCGATGCGCTCGCAATTCCCTTTAACTAGACGCGCAACGCGACGCTATAATGCCGGAACCCAAATTGAGCGCTTTCCAACGCAACTGATTTACAACGACTAGCCTGATGAACTTTGGTCAATTTGCCACAAATGGTACACCGCTACACTCTAATTTTGTTCCGCATACTGCACACAAGAGCGGGTGCCCAACAGATATGTCGGCTCCAGGGAGGCGAGGGAGGAGGGGGAGGGAGGAGGGGGAGGGGGGGGAAAGAATTCATATCGACAACGCGAAATAAGTCATCAGCTCTAACCTCCTGTTTAGAATCAGAACAAATTTATAGCCCCAGAGGGCTTTATGTACGCAAACAACAGCTGTTAATGTCAAACACTTCTTTATCGTGCCGTACGTACAAAGTGGCGCCCATAGAGGTCTCACTGAAATCCAGTCTATATCATAAACCTGGGGTTCAAAATTTTCACCAGGCAACACCAGTGTGAAATCTCGCTGTCAACGCACACGAGGAGGACAGCTAATTGTCCGTTGCAGGCTACAGAATTTGTTTAAATCAGAAATATTTCAATAACTACGTGCTCCGACTACAGTCTCAATATTTCACTTCCTAATTCTATTTTCGAAGCTTAAATTCACGCTATGCGCATCACAGATGTTTGAATTTCGTATCTAGAAGGAGAAAATGGATGCTCACGATTTCTACTGTATTTGTTTACGTGCCAACCTACGCAAGAGGTGTATCTTAACAGCTGCAGGATAAACGTCTTGTAACATTAATTCACATTCCTTCCCCAGCACGCCGCCTAACTAGGTCATTATAGGAGACTGACACTGAATATGGTCGTATGCGGATATATAAGGGCGGTGACACACGCAACTGCAAGCTTGAAAAGCATGCACGTGCAAGCATCTCATATAAGCAAGCCTGTACAACTATCCATATGAGCAACACGCTAGGACGACGATGATTTGCTCGTTGTAATAAAGGAATCGTGTGGTTTGGTGTAAAGACAGGTTAATGAAACGAAAAACTTGTCCTCACATCAATTTGCTCTGTGAGTAAGATATTCCCAGGTGATTGGTAAACTGTGTTTGAATTTCCTTTCACTCTTAGCACCACTGATTACAAAACCAGGATACAAACATAAGAGAAGCATTATAACATTACGCAATACTGATAACTGCGATTTCTCGCGAGCTGAAAGGGTTAGGAAACTTAAAACACTTCTACGCGAGTGTTGGGTTATGCACCTACTCTCTTCCTGGCCCAGATTAACTTATCTTACGTTTCTTCCTTCTTTCCTCCCCCGCTCCCCGGTAGTTAATCAGGGGAGAATTTTCTTCGTAATAACTATGTTTGTTGCAAGTGTAATGTGCGCAACATCTTTCTTTGCCTTACCATGACAGATTCTAGATTTTAAGGAAACCATGGAAAATGTAAGTCTGGATGATCGGACGGAGATTTGAACCGCCGCCGTCCCCAATGCGAGGCCAGCACCTGCGCAAAGTCATTCAGCTGCTTCAGAGGACTGGAAGAAAAATTATGAGGGACAACGATAACCTATTTGGTAAGATGTTCAAACCCTGTCGCTGCATCGCTTGAAGAAAATTACTATTGTACGAGGAATCCGCATCATAGCCGTAAAAGTGTTTGTGGACTGAAGTGGAAAACAAGCAACAAGAGATTACGCACAACAAATTTAAGCTGGCGTCCCTATAGCCCAACTGAAAAAGAAACCGTGGGTCCAGCTGAAAGTGTATTGCAATGAACAGGGTTTACGCAGCTAAATCAAGCATCAATGGTGCCTCTGAAAAACGACCTCAGTGACTGTGATGCTTAAAGACTAAATACCACGCCACGGAGGCCTGAATTCCGAGAGAGAGAGAGAGAGAGAGAGAGAGAGAGAGAGAGAGAGAGACCAGCCTTGCAAACACTACATAAGGCTTGGAATGAAAGAGTTCGGGAGGCGATCTACAGGGCAACAACATCTACAACCAACAGCGATGGGTACAGGTTATTTTGAGTAAAACACATAAATATACATTTTCTTGCAATTTAATACCACTGTTTCCATTTGCACTGCGACGCATACGATAAACGTAAAAACCAAACAGAGATTACATAAAATGAGGGCAAAATATAGTGTCAGTATGCAGCCAGCACCTTTCCAGTAGACCCAAAACTTGGAAATTTGTATTGGACCACGACTCACACCCAGACTCTTGGTTTCCGCGGGCCAATATCAGAGGTACTGGCAGAAATGAAGTTGTGAGGGCACCTTGCACTGAGAAATCACTATCAACAGAAGGAACACTGCACGCGAAAACCTGTTCCAGGTTTCGAATCCACACGCAGTTTCACAGGAAGTTTCGAAACAGCGTACACTCCGTTGCACAGTGTAAGGTTCACACTGCCGGCCGGAATGGTCGAGCGGTTCTAGGCGCTTCAGTCTGGAACCGCGCGACCGCTACAGTCGCAGGTTCGAATCCTGTCTCGGGCATGGATATGTGTGATGTCCTTAGGTTAGTTAGGTTTAAGTAGTTCTAGGGGACTGATGACCTCAGCTGTTAAGTCCCATAGTGTTCAGAGCCATTTGAACCATTTTTTGTAAGATTCACTCCGTCTCCAAAGCTGTAAATGTCTGACGGGCAGACTACCGTCAACTGTCATATGCTCTCAGTCCAAGGGATACTGGGCGAACTTTATACGATCATCTCAAGTCAGTTTTCTGGCCCATAATAAAAAGCCAACAGCTTCGAATCATTCTACTCACCTGAGCAGACTTGTCTTTCCTTTCAATCCACACGTGAGTTCTACCAGCCCATAGAATGAAAAGGGACTTAAAATTGAGACCTTCCAGGGCATAAAAAATGTGAAATACAATTCGTCGATGTCATGAATGCTAATTCCCTAACACACCGACGCAACTGACGATTGATCAGCTGATCACAACACTATCACAGAATAAGGACTTTCCTGACATTAAAACAGTGTGACCGAGTGGGAGTCTTGCCTTCGGTACACACTTTTAATCCGCCGGAAGTTTCGAAACAGGGTACACTCCAGTCATATTCATTAAGGATATGTACTGTCCGTTATTCTTTTGCTTTTACCGAATCCCCTTTGAACATAAGCAATTAACCTGTCGTCCCCGCTTTTACTATCTATGAACATACACAAGTAGTATATAAGGCATTCTCTGTGAATTCCACCAATGGATTATTAGACGCAGAGTAGCGCTGAAGATGATGGGCAGGAAACTCGTTCATACGTCGCTTCCAGACGACGCATCCATACTGCTGATAAACATAGAAATTTTTCATCATCAATCAATATTATATCCTGGCATCTCGTTACGACTGTTAACAACTGGCTTCGTATATGAGGGGCTTCAGAGTGTAAGTTACGTATTATTATAACAGGCCAATTAACTTCTATTGAACGTTGCGCTACACTTCAAACTGACAAATATACGTGACACAACTTTTCAAATTAGGCAACAAGTCTCCGTATATAACGGTAGGAACGTATTACCAAGCGTTCAGTTACTGGACGATCGAAATCATCTCTTTGAACACGAAGCGACCCGCTGCCTGAACAACTCATCGCTGGAAAATCTCTCCCCCAAGACGTTCTTTCAGACTGCCGACTAGACAAAAAGGGAAGTCTCATGGTGAAAGATATGGACTGTATGACGGATGTTACCAAACCTCCCATCGATAACGTTGAAGCAAAGCTTGTGTTGTGCGTGCCGTGCGGGGTGCTGGACTGTCAAATGGCTCTGAGCACTATGGGACTTAACATCTGAGGTCATCAGTCCCCTAGAACTTAGAACTACTTAAACCTAACTGACCTAAGGACATCACACACGTCCATGCCCGAGGCAGGATTCGAACCTACGACAGCAGCGGTCGCGCAGTTCCAGACTGAAGCGCCTAGAACCGCTAGGACACCCAGGCCGGCCTGTTGGACTGTCGTCCAGATGTACAATGCCACTGCTTAATTTTCCAAGCCTGTCGTTCTTTACGGCGCTGCGCAGCTATGTCAGTGTTTCACAGTACGAATCTGCATTAATGGTTGTGCGCTTAGCCAGTACACAACTTATTCACAGTCGAAGAAAGCTTTGGTTATGACCATCCCTGCTAATGGCGCAACTTGGCATTTCTTCCGTGGACGCGAACAGTGTGCGTGTTCTATAAATGCTCTCCACATGGACCCATATCTCATCGCTGGTAATGATTCAGCTTATGAAATCATTGCCTTCCGACGCAGTAACGCTCAAGAAAGTCCAGACATGCCATAACCCTTGCAGCTTTGTGTGCAGGTGACAGTCGTAGCGGAACTCACAGTGAGCACAATTTCCGATACTCCAGACGATCTCGGATGATGGAGGAGCACTGTCTATGATGATATGCAACAGCTGAGCAATGTCAACAATAGTCACTTTGCGACTGCTGTGAAGCACTTCCTCGATTGCTTGGAGAGTGTCTACTGTGTGGTCGATGTTGATAGCCTTCCTTCCGATCAGCACCAAACAAGTCTCTGCGTCCTAGGCCAAATTGTTGGCATCACTTCTCTATGCCTGGACGCGACACTGCATTTTTCCACATAGCGCCGCGATTTCACGGCGAACCTCTGTGCAATTTAGCCTTTGGCCACAAGGATCTTGGTGTACCGCGTACTTTAACTTTGGAGTACGCCCCCAATTGCTGCGCCACTTCACCCGTTCACCACAAATGCACCAGTTACCCGTACCGCAGCAGAACTGTGTCTAGAGGAAACAATGCTCACTTAACTCTCTTCTGACAACGTGCCACTCTCGTTGTCCCTACGTAGATGCATTACCGCTTCAGTACAACGACATTTGTCCAACGTTCAGCGTCCATGCCTCTTGTACATTACGGCGCTGTCGGCTGTTCGCTTGTCAACGCCCTAAACTCAGGATGATGATGGGTTTATGGGACGCTCAACTGCGCGGTCATCAGCGCCCGTACAAAGTCCCAATTTTTTCACAGTCCAATCTAGTCACTGTCACGAACGATGATGAAATGATAACACAAACACCCAGTCCCCAGGCAGAGAAAATCCCCAACTCGGCTGGGAATCGAACCCGAGATCCAGAGGCAGCAACGCTAGCCACTAGACCACGAGCTGCGGACCCTAAATTCAGGGAAAGGTTTCTGCTACTCTGCTGAGACCAAGTCTGTTTCCGCGCGACATAAACAAAATTAAAAGAGTCTCTCTCTCCGTCCCCAGTGAACGCAGGGTCACGGAGAATTTCTGCAGCACGTGTGTGGGTGGAGATGAGCTCTATTCAGGGCCACAAAGTCTGACACCGCGCGACAGTTAACAGTCTTGACTGGAACTGCTTTCTTGCTCCGTCGCGTTCTCAGCTTCGGGACACCTGACGGGAGACCGTATTACTTTGGCTTTAAATAGACTGCGTCGCCACGAAAACGAATCTCAACCGAACGAGGGGACAAACATTCCAAACACGGCTGCCTCACGTAAATAGCCGACTACTCCTCCGGAAGCATCGTAAAAGTCAGAAGACACAAACATGGTCTAAGCAAAGAAGGAAAGCAGCTGCTATAAATGCGTCCTAAGCTTCAGCACTACACCGAATAAACGATTTACGTTCTGGCATTCTCTTACAAGACACGTGACTTATATTCTTGTCTACCACACACAAGCAACTAATTTCATTGTGCCTTAAGATAGCTTAACCAAATGTGTAACACGAGTAACAATGGCATTAATAGGCTAGCAATAATGACGGCACCTGTATCAGTGTACCGCATCTGCTGTGTGAAGGCAATTTATTCGGTCAATATTATTGACAGTTTCTCTCTTTAAATAGCCTATTTTAACGGCACAACTGTTATCGCAGGCGGAAGACATAAATGCTCACAATCCCAACAACTCGTAAATGGGTCATCACTTTTACAGAAATGTCATTCAGTTTTATAAGTGATTCTCTTGCCACTTGATCTCAATTCTACTACTGGGATGTCTGTGGCAGCAAGGTTAAACGCAAGTCGTGAGCAAGGTCATTACAGAGCTCCCCGCGAGCGCATCCGCAACTTCCGCGTAACGACGAGTGTGTCTCAACAGCATGTTCACGCACATGCGCATAACAATGAGCAATCGTTACGCCATCAAGGTTCCAAACAGGAAAGAACCAAGCCTTGCCTAAGAGTTATGACTCATAATACAGAAGCACATTTTCTTATGCCTAGGTATTCGCACACATTCCATTTCTGCACGACCATTTTTCAAGTTAACAGCCCATTTTTTCACACCGTAAAATCGGTGTAGCTGTGTCAGAGGAAAAGACACTACATACACAGACGGAAAGGCCGAGACCTAAGTTCTGGTGCGGCCGTCCTCGCTTAGATTTTCCGTTATTTCCCAAAATTCTTTCAGGCAGCGCAGAATTTGTCGCCTCAACAAAACCTCTGCAGCCATCCTATACCGAACTTCATGTCTTTCACTTGCGTCCGTTTTAATACATGCACAGCCGGTGAGAATCAAATGTTCAAATGAGTGTGAAATCTTATGGGACATAACTGCTAAGGTCATCAGTCCCTAAGCTTACACACTATTTAACCTAAATTATGCTAAGGACAAACACACACACCCATGCCCGAGGGAGGACTCGAACCTCCGCCGGGACCAGCCGCACAGTCCACGACTGTAGCGCCTCAGACCGCTCGGCTAATCCTGCGCGGCCCGGTGAGAATCAAAGCAAATGTTAAAGATTAATAAAAACCGTACTAATCTTGTTATCCTAACAGCACAAAGACAAAAAAAACAACATTCATACGTAAAGCAACATAAAATTTAGTGCCATTTCTATCAATGTTGTCGTTATTGTTGTTGTTGTTGTTGTTGGTGGTGGTGGTGGTGGTGGTGTTGTCTTCGACGATTCTTTGATGCCTCAGGATGTATCTTATCAACAAATTCCTTCTGCTAGTAAAATTGTGCCATAATTTTCTCTCAATTCATTGCAGTACCACCTCATTAGTTACTCGACCCATCCATCGAATCTTCTTCAACACTCTTCTGTATCACTACAATTCAAAAGCTTCCATTCTCTTCTATGCATTGTTCATCGTCCGTGTTTCACTTTCACAGAAGACTACATTCTAGACACTTTCAGCAACGATTCCCAAACAGTTAATTTTGTATTACATGTCAAAATACTTTCATTTTTAGAAGATACGAGGGCCAGTCAGAACGTAATGCCTCCTTTTCTCTATCCTCCATTACTCTGGTAATGTAGTAATCATGAATTTGGCGCACTTCTGCAAACCATCTACAGTCCACTCTAGAAACAGTGTCCTACATCAATAGATTGCCGACACTGACGTACGTATAAGACAGCGTTCTGTGATTGAATTCCTTACTACTAAAGGTAAAACGTCCAATCGCATCCATGAAAAACATCTGAAGGTGTGTGGAGATGCTGCAGTGGACATCAACATCCTCCTTAGCTCCTGAATGTTGGGGTTGAAACGTATCTGCAACTTTTTTGTGATTAGAATAACAGTTATAAAAACGGTCTTAAGGTGCACACGAAGAACATTTATTATTATTATTATTATTATTGTTATTATTATGTGCGATTGGACCCATACGGATCACGCAAAGCTTTTCCGATTCAATTTTTTAATTCTCCAAACTTCTCTCATTCTTTCCCCATGAATTCTCTTTCTTTCCTCTGTCCATTTTGTCCCCTGTCTCTTGCAAACTTCATTCTCGGGTTGTACTTTCCAACTATTGATTTTTTGCCTGTATACATTTCTGTCTATAACTTCTGAAGAATTTATCTGTGCATTTGCTAGATCTGTTTTGGTTTCTTTTATCCAGGGTATGGTTTTCAATTTTTCAATGTATATTAAAATTTTGTGGGAGAGTCTGGGTGTTGGGAGTCTGTGGATATGACCGTAAAATTTTAGTCTTCTTTTCCGGATGTCTGCGGCGAGGTTAGATAATTTTTCTGTAGTTTTCCGAGACTGTAACCTGTATCCATCTTCAGTTCTTTTTGGGCCAAGAATCTTTCTGATAATTTTGCGTTCCTCTTTCAGGATGCCTTCCAGGTCGCCTTTTCTATGGAGTGTGAGTGTTTCGCTGGCATTTATTAATGACCGGTTACGGAGCGCCTGTCCATTATCCAATCAGCTGTAAGTGTAAGTCTTGCTTTATACCACTTACAAAAGTGGAAAATTGGCCATGAAATCAATAATGTGCTCACCGGTGTCAGAGCGAAAACTTGACAGTTAGCGATGAACACATGTGGAGATCACGTTATCTACTATCACACTGATTTCACGGCCAATTTTCCACTTGTATGAGTGTTGTAACTCACGACTTACATTTATGGCTGATCTGATAAGGATAAACACTTCGAAACTGGTCATCGATAGTGAAAAGTTTTTCCTGTGCAGCTTGAGACGCTTTTCGTAGCAGTTATTTTAACTATCCATTCCGTTGAACTGATCATAGACATTTGTTACCTATTAGAAAATTACAATACCATCAGCAAACCTGAGAGTTTTTGTATCATTCCCCCGAACTCTAACTCCCATTCCCCTGCGTTGCCTATACTGATTGCTCTAAACAACGAGAGGTCGTTTAGAGTACAATTTTTGTGATATACAAATACAAATTTATTCGGAGTAATTATGATAACTGAAAAGTCAGTCGAAATCAAAATTTGCACATGGTGAGAAAGTCTTCGATAACAGTGTTCTCCAGTAAAAACAAATTACGTATTAAGTAATAGGAAATGAGACAATTTAACTGATACAGTCAACCATTCAGAAAAACCATGCTTCAATTTCGATATATATCAAATGCGGCGGCTTCCTCGACAGTCTACCCGAAATGCTTGTTTTTAATTATAACATGTGCTTCACACCGCACCCCGAGTTTAAGCTGTGATGTTGCCGCTGGAGATAAGCGCACACAGGAGCGCTATTCAACAGCGGCGGACAGGCCGTCCTTTTATAACGCCACCGCGCCAGGGTGACCACCCCAGCGGCCAACCGCGCTGCGAGATAGCGTCTTTCATTTGCGGTAAATTCTAGCATTATCTGACCGGCCGCAAGCGCGGACAGGGAAAAACACTCAACGCGGCCGATCCTGGCGCGTGGATAGAATGTGTAACTAAGGGTCAAGACCCAAAAACATGGCCACACGGCGCGGCGCGGGGGTACTTGGCTGTTTCTTGCGGTCGCACTACAACCGGACCGTCTTCTGGAGGGCTAGACCGTACATTTCTAGCCGCCGCGAACTGTAAAGCAGAACTCACTTCCAGTAAACAGCCGGCTGGAGAGAGATAGTCGACCACCACCTCTTTCGAAATTTTGCATCTGTATCGTTGCTATTCAATCTGTATATTGAGCAAGCAGTAAAGGAAACAAAAGAAAAGTTCGGATCAGGTATTAAAATCCATGGAGAAGAAATAAAAACTTTGATGTTCGCCGATGACACTAATTCTGTCAGAGGCAGCAAAGGACGTGGAAGAGCAGTTAAACGGAATGGACAGTGTCTTGAAAGGAGGGTATAAGATGAACATCACAAAAGCAAAACGAGGATAATGGAATGTAGTCGAATTAAGTCGGGTGATGCTGAGGGAATTAGATTAGGAAATGAGACACTTAAAGTAGTAAAGGAGTTTTGCTATTTGGGGAGCAAAATAGCTGATGATAGCCTAAGTAGAGAGGATATAAAATGTAGACTGGCAATGGCAAGGAAAGCGTTTCTGAAGAAGAGAAATTTGTTAACATCGAGTATAGATTTAAGTGTCAGGAAGTCGTTTCTAAAAGTATTTGTATGGAGTGTAGCCACGTATGGAAGTGAAACATGGACGATAAATAGTTTAGACAAGAAGAGAATGGAAGCTTACGAAATGTGGTGTTACAGAAGAATGCTGAAGATTAGATGGGTAGATTACATAACTAATGAGGAGGTATTGAATAGAACTGAGGAGGAGTTTGTGGCACAACTTGACTAGAAGAAGGAATCGAATGGTAGGACATGTTCTGAGAGATCAAGGGATCACCAATTTAGTATTGGAGTGCAGCGTGGAGGGTAAAAATCGTAGGGGGAGACCAAAAGATGAATACACTAAGCAGATTCAGAAGGATGTAGGCTGCAGTAGGTACTGACTGGGAGATGATGAAGCTTGCACAGGATAGAGTAGCACGGAGAGCAGCATCAAACCAGTCTCAGGACTGAAGACCACAACAAAAACATCGTTGCCCTTGGTCTGGGTTACGCTGGAAAGCGATAGTTTGGTAGCGAGTTCGCGAAGCCAACGAATACGTGTGTGAAATTAGTTGTGGAGACACAGTGATCTGTCGTGAAGCCTGATTTCTACATTCGCGCCATTGGAAACGCGCTTTGACATATTTAACGCGCTTTTTGTAATAAAACAAACTGCAAATTAAATTCAGAAAACTTCATACAATGGGCATATCTCCAACGAGTATTTTCTTGCGTATTATGTATGAATAGCGCATATAAGCTACGACAGATGCAAATATCCATTATGTAACTTTATCAATTATGGGACAAAAGCAATTTCTTGTATGTTATCCTAACGCTATGAACTACGTAGAGATGTACACAAATTACTGTTATCAAAACATTTCATTATTTTTTCATTGTTGACAGCAAGTATTATTTGAGGGGGAGGGGGCCGACCTTAACACGAAGATCTCAGAAGAACAACTGTCGTGCAATTAATTTAAGAATGATAATAGTACGAAATTCGCACAATTTTGAATAGTATTTTACACATTATACAATAAAATTGTGTGCTCATCATTATCAAAATTTGACTCAGCACTACGATTGTGAACACAGGCCTGAAGACAACGTTTGTGTGAGTGTAATTGCTGTTTCCTTGAGCTGTTTCGAACAACTCGTACATCCGAGAAGTCAGGCTTTCTGTTAGATCTTTTCTTATACTCAAACCTCCAGTTGTCAGATAATCAGATCGGTACCAAACGTACATCGATAGTATCAACCGAAACACCGGTGTACTTTGTGCTATGCTCTGCGTAAACGGTACTTAATAAGTACCACATGATCTACGGAGCATAGGAAAAGCTTTACCGTGAGCACCTGTCGTGTCTAGTTCGTCATGCCAAGGGTCCCGGGTTCGGTCCTGGTCATGGCAGTTTTTGTACTGTAGTACGTGCGAAATTGTTATTTGGAACAACATGTTCGTGGCATGTAAAAGCACTGTTCTGAGTTTATTATGTACAACGATGCTACGGTCCGCCAGTCAATTATTATTATTACTACTACTATTATTATTACTATTATCACCATCATCATTAGTAATACTTCTGCACGAGTGAAGCAATTATCGCTTTACTCTTCCGTTCCGACTATTTATGTTTATCCTGTGAAACTACAAATTCGCGCCACATATTTACTACTTTCAAATCAACACAGTGAGCGAGGACGGACTGCCAATGCAAAAACTGGCAAGACCAGGCCTCGAACCCGGAAGCCTTGCGATTAACGCTCAATGGGCTCCCCCAATCGGGGCTCTACACGACACACGCCGGCAGTTAAGCTTTTCCTATGTTCCGTAGGTCATCTGCTACTTACTACTTACCGTTTACGCACCTTCTCCTGGACGACAGGACTATATCGGAGCTTTGCTTAACAGTCTGTCGATGTACAACGTTTGGTACCGACTTGACTGACTGACACATCTGAAGGTTTGGATGTCAGTGGAGTGCACTTCCCCTTTCTGTCCTCCCTTATTTGACATCCTGTTTGTTGGTTCTAGATGTAGACTTACAAATCGTGTCGAATTTTTCGGCTTATGAATGTGCGCCTTTACCTGACTAGAATGTTAGCCCATTCACTGCCGCACGCCATCATCACACAATCAGCTGGAAAGTATCCTGTGTCAAATGTAGCTTGCAATTTGCTACTTTATTCTTCGAAAGCTAGCTGCCAAATTTGGAAATTTATATATGCAAAAATAAAAGTGGTTTTACTGAATGTACGTTTTTTTTAGGAGAGGGGGGGGGGGGACATTATATAATTAACCAAAGCCCCATCCCCTGCACATATGGCCCAGTATGTCCAAAATGGCGCGAACGTAGACACCGCAAGACAGATCAACCTGTTACCACATCGCTTATTTGGCATTCGTATTTATTGACTTTGCCAACTTAACAACCAAATTTTCACCTTCCACCCTAACTTCGACTTCAGGCACTTATCGGGTTTAGTGGGACAACATTTTTCATCACTTTTTGATCAGTTAGACTATGTCGGTCTCGAAAATGTTTTTTATTTTCATCCCCGATAAAAACTTTTTAATATATCCAGAGATAAAAAAATTGGGACTAGTGCAGCAGGGGATACAACCCGTCGGCTTTGGACATTGACGTCACAAGTCGCCAATCGCGAAGCGATTCTTCTTAGTGTTGTAGCTCCCTTCAGTGGCTGATAAGTGTTTTTTGGCTTTTAAAAAAAAAATCTCACGAGATAGAATAAACAGATCCACTTTATTAAGCAATCAGTAAAAAAAACGAAACTGAAACATAACAGCAAAAGCGAAAATGGTAAACTACTATCTGGCGACTTGTGACGTCATTGTCCAAAGCCGACGGGTTGTATCCCCTGCTGCACTAGACCCATGAAACATATGTCATATTCGTGATCAGCATAGTAAAATTGACGATAATCGGTAAAAAATCAAAGATTTCATGGGAGTCCCCCTAAACTCGATAAGTGCCGACTTCGGGGTATGCTACAGAGCACCTCAACTGAGTTTTCAGGGGAGGGAGGGGTGGCATCATCACACTTCAGCGTCAAAACCAAGTCGTGTTGACCTGCAGTTTATATGTATCGGTACGTCGATATTCGGTGAAGACAACAACAAGAGGACAAGCACAGACACGACCTCTGCGTACCTCGGGCGGACCTTGTCCTTGAGCAGGCGCTTGCCCAAGGCCGATAGCGTGGCGGTCTTCTGCGCGACGCCGACCGCCGCTCCCGAGCCCGCGACGCCGTTGCCCGCGCCGCCGGCGTCGCCCACCACGACGTCGCCGCCGCGCGAAATGTCCAGCTCCGAGTCGCGGAAGCAGTTGCTCAGCGGCACCCACTTGCGCACCGCCTGCGGGGGCGGCAGCCCGTTCTCCTTCACCATGTCCGGCGGGGTGGGCGCGGTCCGATCACTGACACTGCCGATACGCGTGAGCTACTGCGTCGACCACGGCTCTGGCAGGCCGCCGCGTATCTGCATGGTCGCACAACACATCCACCGGCGACACTCGGAAACACACGCACAAACACTGCACACGAGGAAAACACTGGCGGCCGTGCAGAAACTTTTAGGTCGCTGCCACTCGTCAACGTCGCTCTTGTCTTGATTGTCGAATTCTGTGTACGAGCGAGCGCGCGCGCGCGAGAGAGAGTGAGCGGCCAGATACGACGACTGAGAAACACACGAGCGCAGTGCCGCGGCAGCGACCTCTCGGCGAACAAACGGCGCTATCTACCGCGCAGTTCCAACGGCGGTTCGCTGCCCGCCACGGTGCACGCTTCGCAACTGACAATAGGTCCTCCCCGGGCCAACTGAAGGATTTCCCCCGTCGCCGAGTCTGTGCCAGCTGTCCCCCTCCCACCGCTCAGTTCTGCTGCCCCCCTCCCCGCTTACCCCTCCACGCGTGCCATGAAAGCTTACTACAGTGTTTCCCCCACCTCTCGCTCGCTGTGTCACCCGTACGCAGAATGAAGTGAGAGCTCCGGGCCGACGCGCGGGAAACTGTTGTGCCGACACAAGTAACTACTAGCCTGACAAGCAGGTGCAGATCCGGGGTTCGATTCTGCAGGATGCCAGAGTGTGTTTCTGATTTAGAATGATTTTCCAAATATGTTTCATGGTTCCAATGGCTCTGAGCACTATGGGACCTAACATCTGAGGTCATCAGGGAAATACGGAAGCGTCCGATCCCGCCCGTCTGCTTTGACCCATGACGTCACAAATATGGCGGAAACGACCATAAACCACGATTCCGATATGGCGCATATAAAGTCGTTACGTACACATTATGAGGACGAAAATACATCGAAAAACAAACATACACACGTTCCACAAAAAGCCTAATGACACTAACGGGACAACCGCGGGAAATAGGGGGTTTTTGGGTGGGGGAAAAACTAAATAGAAACAAATTTAGACACCTACCCCCATACAAAACGACGAAAAAAACCGACATCACAAAACTCCCAGAATACCACTAAACACAATATCATCTGGAATCCGACACTTCCCTTGACCTATATAGCTCAACAGCAGCTCCCGATCCCATAAATTAGGACCTAACACTTCCCTTGACCTATATAACTCAAAAACATCTGATACCAATACCAACATTCACAGCCACACATTGGGATCGAACACTTCCTTTGACCTGTTACCCTTACGACATCTCAACATACAGCCGTCCATGGTCCGAGACGCCGGAACTATAAGTAAGCCTCATTTCTTCACGACATACTGAACACTTCACGACTTCATCCAATTTTCCGAATACTTGAAGAAATTTTATTAGAGACAACGCACTGTCCCTCATCATAGCCGACAACCGAAAACTGTTGACCCTCTCAGTCATATCCATACCTACCAAAGACATGAAAAAAGCAATTTATCAAAATTCACACACCACGCCGCACTCGCAAACTAAACCAAAAACATCACCTAACACACCACCAGAGAGCACCACCGATCGCATCAAAACGACACCTACAAATATGCCACTCTCACAAACTAAATTCCTCTGAAGGGGCACGGCCGACTTCCTTCCCCATCATTCCCTAATCCGATGAGACCGATGACCACGCTGTCTGGTCTCCTTCCCCAAACCAACCAACCAACCAACAAACAAACTAAATTCCGCGCCGTCGTGACGTCACATACCACAACAGCCTTACGTCACGGGTCAAAGCCGACGGGTGGGATCGGACGCTTCGGTCGACCCGTCATCAGTCCCCTAGAACTTAGAACTACTTAAACCTAACTAACCTAAGGACATCACACACATCCATGCCCGAGGCAAGATTCGAACCTGCGACCGTAGCGGACGCGCGGTTCCAGACTGAAGCACCTAGAACCGCTCGGCCACATCGCCCAGCCCAAATATGTTTCATGCCCGGTATCTCTTTTTAGGGAGGGGCGATGAGAGTGGTGGCCAACAACCTCTCCAGAGCGTTTTTGTGATTGATCAGTATGTAGGCTACATTAACTGCACAAGGTGACTCTTATCAGCGTTTAAAAACTTACCAAGCGACATAGATGAAGCTGAGACAAGTAATTTAAGACACATGCGCCCCCAAATGTTGGGTAATACCCCAGAAGTGGCTGACAAATTATTTCATCCTGTGTCGTTTGATAACACCGCGGCTGTTTTCTTAAATTACACTGTAGGATATACTGCAACCAGTAACAAGTTGTTTTGAAATGATTTTATTGTACCATTACTAGTTTGGAGTCTGAGTCCATTTTCAGATGTAAGCGTTGACTTCTTTGCAAATTTTACATTTATGTCTTCCTGAAAATCCTTGCTTTACAAGGTTTGATTTCCTTTTCCAGTCCGTGCTGATCGATGAACTGAACAAAATGCATAATCTTGTGTTTAGTTCAGTTCATTGATCAGTATGGCCGGCCGCTGTGGCGAGTGGTTCTAGGCACTTCAGTCCGGAACCGCGCTGCAGCTACGGTCGCAGGTTCGAATCCTGCCTCGGGCATGGATGTGTGTGATGTCCTTAGGTTAGTTAGGTTTAAGTAGTTCTAAGTTATAGGGGACTGATGACCTCAGATGTTAAGTCCCATACTGCTCAGAGCCATTTGAACCATTTGATCAATATGAACTGTGAAAAAAAAAAATAAAACCTTTGTCTTATAAAATGTAAAGGAGGGCTTTTCAGGAAGAGACACAAGTAAAACTTGCAAAGAAGTCAACGCTGACATCTGACGATGGGTTCAGGCCCGAAACTAGTAATGGCACAGTGAAATCATTTCAAAACAACGAGTAGCTGGTTGCAGTATTTCCTACAGTGTAAGGGATGACTAATGCTGAACATGTGACGTCACCAGATGGCGTACCTCGCCGCACGTGCAGCCGTAGAGCGAATCTGTCTATGGCACATGATCATCCCAATCCTAATCTAGTATCCACATCGGAGTGGTTACAGGTCTATGGGCGCGGGTTTAGCGCATTGGGTTCAGGGTTCGAGTCTTGCATCTGGCACGCAGTGTTTATACTAAGGTAAGATTTATTATTTTATTCACTGGTCTCTCGGTCTCCGCTGGTTTATTGCAAACTATAGTACAATAAAGCCTTCCATATTGCGTCACAAGTAAATAAGTATAGGTTTCCGAATTGCACCGTTATCAGTAAATGACCTACGTGCTCTTTACTAAACACAATCTGTAAACAAAAAAAGGAGGGCCAAAACGAAAGAAACACAAAACAAGAACAGCTTTTGCTTGGTTACTGCGAGGATAGTAATTTTGTGACTTCTGAGTTTACAACAAATCACATTTACAAAAGGTGTTCGAAAACAGAGTAGCCTAATGGAGCGATGTGCAACACTGCCCCCTATCGGCGAGGGTAGGATCGACAAGCCCAGTCGCTGAATGTGCGGTGAAGTATAATCTGGTGACGTCACATGTTCAACATTCGCCATCTACTTTTGGGGTATTTCCCGAGATTTCCGGCACCACGTGTCTTATATTAAATTACTTGTCTCAGCGTCTTGTATGTCGCTTCGAGGGTTTTTCAACGTTAATAAGAGTCAAACTGTAGATTACTGTCAACAATAACGGTTTCTTCCCGTCCCCATTCCACACGCCTACAATTTTAACAATAAATACATAAATGAAATAGTTTGCGGCTGAAGCTGACGATACATCCCAACCCACCAACTGCCAATCATTGGTTCCTGCTTCTAGTGCTAGTCTTAGTTCCCTGTCGTGCAGTACAGTGGTAGTACAGTGGCAGCTGTTTCGGTTGTGGAGATGTGAGCGTCTGAAGTGGTCGCCGTCTCACCCTGGTGGTCACCCGGACACCTCCCGTCTCTTTCAAATGGTTCAAATCGCTCTGAGCACTATGCGACTTAACTTCTGAGGTCATCAGTCGCCTAGAACTTAGAACTAATTAAACCTAACTAACCTAAGGCCATCACACACATCCATGCCCGAGGCAGGATTCGAACCTGCGACCGTAGCGGTCGCTCGATTCCAGACTGTAGCGCCTAGAACCGCACGGCCTGTCTCTTTCACTTCAGTGTATTCTTCAAGGGAAACAAATTCGAGATCGTTCTATAATGCTAGCAAACATTTGCGAACATTCTCGGACGTTTTAGAATGTTCTACAATATTCTCGAATGTTCTAGAATAGACCCACAACTTGAAAACGGCGCATACAGCAGTGATCCGCACTTCGAAAAATTCGTCTTAACCAGTGAGTTGTGCAACGTATTAAAGACTGACGAACAACTCGTCAAAAACGTGTACCCGCTGATAAACAGAAACTGCACA
Source organism: Schistocerca piceifrons (assembly GCF_021461385.2). NCBI lineage: Eukaryota > Metazoa > Arthropoda > Insecta > Orthoptera > Acrididae > Schistocerca > Schistocerca piceifrons. Next base: position 946,290,745 of record NC_060139.1, read on the forward strand.
AACAAAGAATATGTCAGCCAACAATTTCCGCAAGAAAAAATGACACAGTTACGCGAATGCAGAATGTGACACCTGGGGAAGAAAACAGATTTAAACCCATGATACAATGATTAATCTTGACGAAATGGTAAATTTCCCAATAGAATTCCTAAATTTCCTCAATGTTTCCCAGTATACTCCCTTAAGAACTTCACAGAACTGGAAAATTAACCAGAAAAGAAAAAAGTAAGTCAGTATTCGTACCACGAATTCTAATGGAAATGGAAATGCCGTGTGGCTAGGGCCTCCCGTCGGGTAGACCGTTCGCCTGGTGCAAGTCTTTCGAGTTGACGCCACGTCGGCGACTTGCATGTCGATGGGGATGAAATGATGATGATAAGGACAACACAAAAGCCAATCCCTCAGCGGAGAAAATCTGCGACCCAGCCGGGAATCGAACCCGGGCCGTTAGGTATGACGTCTCATTTTTGTTCGTTGTATCTGCTCGGTGCGGACGTCGCAAGACACCCGTTTCAGTTCGTCGTTGATCCATTAACTCAGTTTTTTTTATTTATTTATTTTTTATTACAGAGGGCATCTAACCCTCTGACCGAACACGCTGAGTTACCGTGCCGGCTGCCACTCAGTTACCAGGGGCGGACACAAATTCTAATCATTTCCACTAACTTACCATTTGGCTTAATATTCCTATTTTCCGTAAGACTATCAAGGAATAGCAAGAGCAAACATTCCAAGTTCAAATACACAGGGCGACTCAAAAGTCAGTTAACATTTGAAAATGCACTAATTCACAGAATAATGTAGGCAGAGTGGCAAAACTTGACGCACATGCCTGAAATGACACGGGATTTTACTGCAAGCAAAAACGCGAGTGCAAAAACCGGCCAGCAGATGACACTGAACAGCAAGACATCAGTAACGCCATTCGAGAGCACCCGCAACTGCAGAAGTGGTCCTCCATCACCTACTGCTACACGTGTGAAAGATCCCATGTGCACGTCATTTGGTGTGAATCGCGTGCTGAGCCGCCAATTCCGTCCTATTTCGCCTTCCAGGTCCGCAGACCTCAATCCATGTGATTACTGGTTGTGGGGTTACCTGAAGTCGCAAGTCTACCGCGATCGTCCGACCTCCTCATTATGCTAAAAGACAACATCCGACGGCATTTTCTCATCATACCTAGTGATATGGTGTGCAATTCGGTTCGCAACAGTGTCCCTCGACTGCAGATACTGCTGATGAATGACGGCCGACATGCTGACCATTTGTTATAAACAACACCGTCTTTACTAAAAATCCGCTGTTACATAATTATTGCTTTTGTATCAGATGAAATGCCATCTGTCGGGCTTTTGTGCACTTTTTCTGGTTTCAATAAAACCCCATATTGTTTCGAGCATGTGTATCAATTTCAACTTATCTACCTACATTATTCCGTGAAGTAATGAATTTTCAAATGTTAATGGAGTTTTGGGTCATCCTGTATCCCTCCACTGGTCCTGAGATACTTTGAAACGTCCCCTCTGGAAAATTATAAATTACTGTGCTGATAAACCTCTTACGTTATTTGATTTTCAAACAGCTGAGCAAAACTCTACGTGCTCAGTCATTTCTCTCTACTTATTCCGATCAACACTAAACTGACAAACAATTTTTTTTTCTTTTTTTAGCGCAACCCAATCTGACTTTCAATAATCCCTACAAAAGAATCTCCCTGACTAACAAAAACCTATACCTTTCACGAGTCACTTACCTCACAAAAATCTTCGTTACTCAAACTACTGCAATACAGCGAGTGCCAATACTGCCAGCTAAATAAAAGAAGGCACTAACTACAGATAGGCATTGTTAGCAAATGAAAGACTTTGATAGAGAACAAACAATGTAATTGCCTTAACAGTGTTCAAAGGTGTATATATATAATCAGTTCATGACATCCAGTCTTACAAATTTCCTTTTTCTGACGGACACACATCCAGATCGTCCTCTCTCAAAACTCTGTCATCTCTCTCTCCCCACATCCACCACTGCTGGCGGCTCACTTCCAACTGCGCAACGCGCAACGCAACAATGCAAACCAGCCACAGTCGGCACACAGCACAGTCAGTGATTTTCATACTGCGCGCTACGTCGCGTTACCAACGTAAAAACCTAAACAGCCTCCTTACAACTTATACCAATCATGTGGATATATCTACAGTTTGCGTCCGTTGCTGAGAGGGCAGCGCGTCTGACTTGTTGGAGGACCCGGTCCAATTCTCGGTACTACCGGTGATTTTTCCTTGATGGGAGCACTGGAACGGGATCCATTCATGGTCGTGATGCCGAGTGAGGAATTACTTCAGTGAGAAGTATGGCTTCAGTGTCTGAAAAGCCGACGATGATTGGGAGAGCGGTGTGCTGACGCCATGTCCATCCGTACTGCATCCGAATGGTGCCATATGGCATCGCGCGGTCCTCTAGGCCTGACCACGTAGTATTTTTTTAAAGGATACATTTCAGATTTCAGAGTAATTTGATACACAAATAAGGTTTTTGTTTCATTACAGCCAATGTTTTGTTTCCTCCTTCCTTATTTAACGCATTACAACGACATTCCTTTTGAAACTGAGATACTGGCAGAAGTAAAGCTGTGAGGACCGGGCGTGAGTCGTGCTTCGGTGGCTCAGCTGGTAGAGCACTTGCCCGCGAAAGGCAAAGGTCCCGAGTTCGAGTCTCGGTCGGGCACACAGTTTTAATCTGCCAGGAAGTTTCATATCAGCCCACACTCCGCTGCAGAGTGAAAATCTCATTCTGGAAACACTCCTTTTGTTAACGCATCACAACAAAAAAGCCAGCGAAAATGCGCAAATTGTCGTTGTCCAAGTTACATGTAGTCGGAGCACAAACTGATGATTGTACCGGCGTGCTGGTACTGCGTGGAGGCGATGCGATTTCTACGATCTTGCACATGCCTGCTTGTCAAGTTTCCAGTTATGTACGTAGCCGCTTTAAGAGCGATGTCATGCGCACACACAAGCGTGCATATACATGGATCACTCCGACAGAAGCCGCCTTTGAGTAAGCTACACGGCGTTGCAGCTAACGCTCGTTTGCTCTCGGCCGGTACCTCTTTTTATACGGTTCCTTTCCTTGGGCTTGCTGAATGGGCCTGATTATGTCACTGCTTCCAAAGTAGGGTGGGATAGGGGAGGGAGGGGCGTGGAGAGAGTGGGTAGGAGACCGGTGGAGGGAGCAGAGGACCCCTCCCACCTCGTGACGTCACCACCGCAGTACTCGGGCTTGCGTCCAGCCGGCAGTGGCCACAGCAAGAAGGCGACGGGACGGCTGCGTGACCCGACCGCTGATAGGCGGCGCACGTCATCGAATTCGTCGGAACCTTGAAAGCTGAAAGAGGGCTTGTGAGTCACGCTGTTCGGATTGCGCTCCATAAGGAAACGACTGCCGCAAATAACAAAGCACGTGGTTCCTCGCAGCTTCAAGATGACGTCACTAGAGAGAAACAGGAGCTGTTGACAGACTTGCATCTGAGGCCATTAGAATATAATCAAAGCCATTGTGTTCCATCACACAGTTATAGATAAAACACTTAAAGAAAAAGAAACCTAACATCATTCCGTAGAACAAGTTTCTATTCCTCTTTTATCGAAGAGATGTTCTGGCACTTTTGTACCACAGTCAGTTGGGTTCTTCCATTTCTGACGCCTAAGCTTGCCCTTACGCACCTTTACAACACGCAGAGGGTAGGCAGTATAATGGTGAGAACCCGAACAAATGCCTGGAGGTGTTTTTTTTTTCGCCTTGCGGGAAAATAAATGTAAATTAGTGTGTTCCTGTCTCAACGTCTGCTCGGTGGAAGAACGTTAGTAAATTACTGCAACTCTGATAATTACTACACTGTTTACGTATAAGTTAATGTGACGACATTGTCTAATACTAAGTTTCATAAACATTACATAGACAAGCTGTGGAGTTGTGATCTGATTGTTCAATACAGGTTTTATTTGCTCCCAAGACAAATAAAACTCGTATTAATGAAAACTTCACAGCTAGTCCGCTACCCATTCCACTACTGCAATCACGATTAATAGCTGGCTAGCTACAAACGTGATATTTACCAGATCCGTGCTAAGTTATTGGCTTTCTTTATTCCAACAGACGCAGGGGAATGAAACATATTGTTTTATGTGTTGACACTGCACCAGAGGGAAGATTAAATATAATGTCGACATGATCATTTACGTAGCGTCTTCTAACGCAATACAAGTATGTATGCAGGTTTGTACATGATCATCACTGGTTTTCCGCTTAAAATTTACAATCTGAAGTAAATTACTAGTATCTAGCTTTACCAGAGATATTCGGAAGGTGAAAGAGAATGCTGTCTTTAGAATAAGCAATTACCGGTAGAATAAAATAAAGTGATCAGATTTATTATTTACATTAATTATCGTCGGTGAAAATGACTACCCGAGCTACGTGCCAAAGGTGATTCCTTCCGTCTCCACACAATCCACGTCCTATGTTAGCGTAATTTCAATGGACTTTCCCTCCCAAGCCACGAAATATTCATGAAAACCACCCACCTAACTACCTCATCCCAAATGAAGACTCCGCCTCAATTTTTAACACCAGTTTCCCATATATGAGATTCTTCCACATCCCGTTACATAAACTTCTCTTCAAACCTATCCACATAAAATCGCGAATACTGGGAAACTTCGTCACACTCACCTCCAAGTGTAACAGAAATATGTACATGCTCAATATCATGTAACGCCTTTAATCACCACTGACTAATACCATAAACATTTACTTTCTTTCTTTCACTGACGCCATAGTCCCGCAGCGATCGCAGGGTAGACGTGGTTACAACGGATTTGGCAAAGTTAGTGTTGGGGATGGCCGGATGCCCTTCCTGCTGCCACCAGGTACCTCCCCTCCCCCCCAGGGAGGAATCAATGCACCCCAACTGTCTGCGTCTAGTGTAAATCGTGAAATAGTGCGGACGTGTTTCAAATGCCAGCAACGCGTGTAACTGAGGCGGAACGTGGGGACCAGACCGGTATTCACCGAGTGGGATGTGGAAAACCGCCTAAAAACCACATCCAGGCTGGCCGGCACACCGGCCCTCGTCGTTAATCCGCCGGGCGAATTCGATCCGGGGCCGACGCGCCTACCCGAGTCGAGGAAGCAGCGCGTTAGCGCTCTCGGCTAGCCTGGCGGGTCACCATAAATATTCACTTGTGACTCTATAATTTCATTTTAGTCAACGCCTACCGGCAGCCATATCGCATCCAATTCTCCCGCAGTCGGGGATTTTACCTAACGAATAAACGAACTGCAATGCAGACAAATTTCTATTTCTCCTCCGCAAGCCATTGCATAGTGCAAGGGCGGAGGGTTCACAATGGTACCGACAATGAAGGCGATACTGGTAACGGAAATACGGACAGAGGAAAAGGGAGAGTGGTACACAAAAACAGTCAGCTACTCCACACATAAAAAATTGACAAGAGACCAGTATTTTATTACTAGGTCACATGTCGCCCAACTTTTCGATACAGAGCATTTAATACTTCCTTCACCTACTAAATTTTGTTCACAAATTCCAATGTGTTCGATACGTCAGAACGAAACATGGCGTATAAATTTCGAAAAATCATTGCCCTCGCAGAATTATCTTGCTTTCGGTTGTTACTTCAGCTTTTTCGCACTGGTTCATAAACTAGGCCTGCATTCGAGGGAGGGGAGCGGGAGGGGGGGGGGGTGTGAAGTCAGCTTCTCGTCCTGTCATCGAAATGTAAACTTACCGAAACTTCTTTAAAACACTTTAGATGAATGCTAGAATGGTTTCTTCGCATTGATAATTTTAGAATTCGCTTCCTACCTCTGTCCAACAAAGCCAGAGCTGAGTTCCTAATAACCTCGACGTCATCACCGGATGGAGATTACTGCCGACTTTGCCAGTAATAATTAAGAGCTTGTTTAGGCGCGCGTGATTTTTTTGCCGTCCCGCGTAAGAGTCGCATCCACAGAAAGCGTTGCCTCGGCAATAAGCGAAGCAGCTGGCCTTGGGAGGCGAGGACTTTTGTTATCCGCCCACCTGCCATCCTCCTTGACTGGCTGACAGCACTGAGGCCTTGGAAGTACGCCTGCAATCAAACCGTTTACAATGGTGTATTACGTTCCCACTAAACGAACTGGAATACGTTTCAATACTCGAAAGTCGGCGCTTTTTTGGATCCTGTAAGTTTTAGCAAGTACGATTGAGTTCAGCACAAAGGACAATCACTGCACACCAACGGTTGATTCCTCATGTCTACTTATCACCTTCCAAATTACAAAATCCCAAAAGTTTTCAATTCGTTAGCCTCTGATCAGTTGTAATATATTAGCTACCGTTCTAGCTCAAGTACATTTCCCTCGTCCGAATGCGAGACGGACAGGAGTCAGTCCTGAAAGGTATTTGTGTGACTTTTCTCTTACACACACACTGTACAAATAAGTAAGAACCCAAAAAAAAGCATGTAAGAAAACTTGCACGTAAATTCAGAATCAACCCCATATCCCTCACTGGGCACTGAAGTGTAGTGTACTGTTAGGTTTTGGGGGATGATTATGAAATTAAACGAAACTTGGTGCTGGATCGTAACTATTGCTTTAAAAAAATTGTCACATATTCCTGAAGAAGAGAATACTAGTAAAAGCTACAAAAAAAAGTTCCTACAATTACATGTCCGGAAACCAATACCGTTGAGATACGGGGCCTTTTACTTGTAACGAGTAATGATTAGTATAAGCTAGAGTAGGCCCTCACAACAGATGGCACAGTCAATAACCACAAAAGCAAGCGTAAGTAGATAAAAATCCTCGAGCAATCATGGAGGCGAGGCATTCGGATTGCTTCAGTATCATCTTATGGGCAGGAACTGTTGGTGACAGCCTCATAGAGCTATACATTTTACCAAACAGATTAACAGGTGCTGCGTTCACCTATTTCTGCTTTATGAATTACCAGCGCTACTGGAGAACGTCATCCTCTCAGGAAGACAACGACTGTGGTTTGTTTATGACGGGTCAAAACACCACTTTCGACGAATCGTGCGACACTACCCCTCACCGCAACGTTTCATGGGCGATGGATTGGTCGGGCACGTGGCTTCCACGTTCACTAGGCCTGAATCCGTTGAATTTCTGGCTATGGGTACATTTACAGGCATAGCTGTATGCTCAACCTATCGACAATTTGCAGACGTTACGGGAGCATGTGACCAATGAATGTGACGCAGTTCAAATGTAGCCATGTGTATTTGAATGTTGTTGTGGTCTTCAGTCCTGAGACTGGTTTGATGCAGCTCTCCATGCTACTCTATCCTGTGCAAGCTTCTTCATCTCCCAGTACCTACTGCAACCTACATCCTTTTGAATCTGCTTGGTGTACTCATCTCTTGGTCTCCCTCTACGATTTTTACCCTCCACGCTGCCCTCCAATGCTAAATTGGTGATCCCTTGATGCCTCACAACATGTCCTACCAATCGATCCCTTCTTCTACTCAAGTTGTGCCACAAACTTCTCTTCTCCCCAATCCTATTCAATACCTCCTCATTAGTTATGTGATCTACCCATATAATCTTCAGCATTCTTCTGTAGCACCACATTTCGAAAGCTCCTATTCTCTTCTTGTCCAAACTATTTATCGTCCATGTTTCACTTCCATATATGGCTACACTCCATACAAATACTTTCAGAAATGGCTTCCTGACACTTAAATCGATACTCGATGTTAACAAATTTCTCTTTTTCAGAAACGCTTTCCTTGCCATTGCCAGTCTACATTTTATATCCTCTCTACTTTGACCATCATCAGTTATTTTGCTCCCCAAATAGCAAAACTCCTTTACTACTTTAAGTCTCTCATTTCCTAATCTAATTCCCTCAGCATTACCTGACTTAATTCGACTACATTCCATTATCCTCGTTTTGCTTTTGTTGATGTTCATCTTATACCCTCCTTTCAAGACACTGTCCATTCCGTTCAACTGCTCTTCCAAGTCCTTTGCTGTCTCGGACAGAATTACCATTTCATCGGCAAACCTTAAGGTTTTTATTTCTTCTCCACGGATTTTAATACCTACTCCGAATTTTTCTTTTGTTTTCTTTACTGATTGCTCAGATTGAATAACATCGGGTAACAGCATTTTATCGTGGTCGCAAAATAACGGTTCCCGAAACAAGGTTTTCGTGTTTGTCAAGTAGCGTATACGTACTACAAACATGTAGGTTAAGGATTGCTTCAAGAATGAGAATACCAGGAAATGACAAGTGCTGAAAGCTTCCGTTCGGGGGCCCCAGACGGAGGCGGCGGCGGCCTTGCCTTCCGTTGTGGCGGCGTGGGTGCAAGGCCGGACGTCGCTGCCGCCGCCGCCGCCGCCCCCGGCACAAACAGGTTTGGCCCCACTGCAGTCGGCGCCTGCTGCCTGCTGCCGTGCCCTATCTCGCCCGCTCACTGGGGGCCGGGGCCCGGTCATTCACCGCAACCTTGTGCTCTACTGCTGTCTCTGTTATGTGTATCTCTCCCAGCCGAGACGGTACTGCTCTCGCATTTTCCACACCACCACAATTACCGTAATGCGCCAAAATCTTCATCTAATTTTAGGTTCAATAGTTCAGGCGGAAAAAAGGAGGGGGGGGGGGGGGGAGAGAAGAAGAAAGAAAGAAAGACTAATATGGAGTCGTTGTCTGTAAGACTTGCGGATGTGCGCCCCCGGTAGCTGAGTGGTAGCTGCACGGTAGCTCAGCGTGTTCGGTCAGGGGGTTAGCTGCCCTCTGTAATAAAAAACTGAGTTAATCGATCAACAACGAACATAAACGGATGTCTTGCGACGTCCGCCCCGAGAAGACGAAGCGAACAAAATGAGGTTTAAAAAAAAGTGGTCAGCACGACAGACTGTCAATCCTAAGGGCCCGGGTTAGATTCCCGGCTGGGTCGGAGATTTTCTCCGCTCAGGGACTGGGTGTTGTGTTGTCCTAATCATCATCAATTCATCTCCATCGACGCGCAAGTCGCCGAAGTGGCGTCAAACCGAAAGACTTGCGCCAGGCGAGCGGTCTATCCGACGGGAGGCCTCCGTCACACGCCATTATTACTTGCGGATGGGGGAAGGGCGTTATTGTTCGCTTATTGGCTGTCGCTCATTGACGAGAGTTATGTTTTGACCGTGGCGTCTTCTACTGTTGTTGGAAGCTAACAAGTTGATGTCGTGTTACCCAACTTCGGTTCGACACTTCTGGTCTTGTAAACAAAATACGAGCGCACGGAATATCAGACCAGCTTCGCCACTGCATAGTTACTAGCAAGTGGAACACAGCACGTCATTTTTATTGGGGAGACGCTTTCTGCCGTGAAAGTAGTTTCAGGCGTACACAAAGGGAGTGTTATATTAATTACTGTTAGTTCTCCTATTTTTTACTGTAACTTCATGGATGGCACTGAGATCAGATACAGAACATAGATGTGCATTCTTGACTGACGATAGTACGTATATTGCACCGTTGGGGATCGTCATCAGGCATTCTCCGGGTATCAGCATTCGGTATGGTACACTCAGCACCAGAGTACTGTGTACCCGTCAGGCTTAAGAGTCCACACGTAAAAAAGATAGACGTACAACTTAACGAGGCCATGCGCACTGTTAGTGGGTCCTTACTATCTATTCCCACACACTCACTACCTATCTTGAGCCACATTCCACCTCCTGATATCAGACGGAAGAGCGCGCTACTGCGTGAATACCAGAACGTGAACACCAGAAGATTGCTAATAAAACCGACTTTCCAATATGAACGACGTATTCCCTTCGAAGCGTTAAGATCAAGACATCCCACTCTCATCACAGCCAAGACTCTTATGGAAACTGAATTCAACACCGTCGATGAATGGAAACGCTGCTGGCAACAAAACTGTTCCCCACAATGCCTGTAGTCGCACTGCGTCCAGAGGAAACCCCCTGGATTCGACCAGCCTCGGGCAATTTGGACTACCTTGAACCGCATCCGAACGGGTAATGGACGACGTGCAGACACTCTCTACGAGCGGGGCAAATCTTCATCACCATCGTGCGACCGTACTGCAGAACAACAGACAGTTGCTCATGTTGTATCGACGTGTCCCGCACGTGACTACAAGGGTCCTTTCGAAGATTTCCTCACGGTAACGAGAGATGTTGTAAAATACATAAAAGACGTTGATATCCATATACAGCTGTTCTAATTTGTGGTATTTTATGCTGGAGAGCGGTGCTTAAATGTTGACGTGCAGTAGTTTTGTAATCATTGTATATGTATTGCCAAAGATATACAAAATAAATATTCATTACTATTCGGAATGCATATAGGGTGGTTAAAAACGGAATTAAATTTTGTAAGGGTATTGCAGGGTTGGTTGTGGCGACAAATAATAGTTCAGAAAAAAATTTCGATACGTTGCGCCGTTTCCGTGTTAAGTAGCATTGAAGTTGGCCGATCAGGCTGTCGCGCGCGCAAATTCAAGCGGCCCGTCACAGACGCTGTAGGCAAACGTGTTCGTTTGTTTTCTTAAAATCTAACGAGTAACCGACATAAAAATTGGACATGGGACGATAGAAAGGATCGAACCCGAGCTAGAGGCTGAGCAGTCTCATGCGCTATCATGTTCGCTATGAAAACAACTGACACTAATTGTATCTTGTCGGCTGCTTGAATTTGAACACGCAACGTCCTGATTGGCTAACTTGAACGCCGATTAACTCGGAAACAGCGCAACGTATCGAAATTTTTTCTTGACAATTATTTCTCAATACAACCTACCACCCTTACGAGCTTACTATTGCTGACCACCCTGTGGCCCCATGGCCTAGTCGAGAAGCCCTATGATGGTGTTCGTGGACCATACTGCTGTACACAACCAAGTCAAAATGCTAGAAAATTTTAGCGAAATTCAGAAAGACCTGCAAACTACCGACGCTTGCTACAGGGATTAGCAACTGACTCTTAACATAAAGAAATGCATAACGCATTGCGCATAAACAAACGGGAAGACTTTTTACGGTACGATTACACGATTACCAAACAATCACTGGCAGCAGTCAACAGCCATTAAATATCTGGGAGTATGTGTATTCTTCAGGATTACGATCGGGTGACTTATCGGGCCAGTTGCGGCGCGATACGCTGCCTGAGTGTTTGTCAAATCAGGAACGTATGCGTCCAGCGTTCTTAACACGACCGTTGTCGTCCTTGATGACGGTAATGCCCACAACATACTCATACTGTGGTTGTACAAAACAGGGTAACACTTGATCACTGAAATGTTGACATAGGTTGTGGTCCATATTCCCCGCAACCTAAAAGTTTGGACCCAAGTCATGGTAAGAAGAGCATCCCCAAAACATCGCAGAATTACCTCGGGCTTGAACTACAACTCCCACACACTGGAGGTCACACGCCTTTTTGAGCCGTCCGTGCGCTCGAGGACTTGCATAATTTGAAAAGAGGCAAAATCGCGACAACGTCGCACCACACTACTCTCCTCCAGTCAGATGTCAAGCTTCTGTGTTATTTTGTTACTTGACAACGTCCTACTTTACGTACCGCAACGACCAGTGTCCTTTTGCGAGGTATCCCGACTCCAAATGTTGACTACATGCAGTTCGCTTTTCAATGTTCGCTCGGAAATTGTTTGAGATGGGCGTGAATTCCCGACAGCGGCAGCTCCTGTCGGGTTCGAAATCGATTGTCACTGACAAGGCGTGGCATTCATTCCAGTCCCTGTTGGTTAGCATTTTCTTACAAAAACTGTTCTATTGCCGTTTTATATGACTGCGAGTGAAACACTATTCCTCGTAGCCACTTTGGACAGTCCGCGTTGAAACACTAATAACTCGGCGAACTTCATTTACGGTGTGGTCGTGGGCACGTCCAAATGCCGTTCTGCCATGTCTCCACATTGATCCATCTTACTGCGTCAGTTTGCATATACGTATCATTTCAGTGCCACGACTTATGTTGGGGACAACAAGACTGCCTGGTATCGTTCCAGCCCATCTCCAAAGTGACAAGCGCGCTCTTTCAAGGGGGTGATTATCGACCTGTCACGAGGGAACTAACCACGCGCAATAGCGGGTGGCCTTCGAAGCGGTAGTTATGGAGAGAATGTCGAAGACCCCGCATGGCGACTACCACACCTCAGACTTACGCCTGCTCGGTATTGTGCAGAGCTTGCAGGTAAGTAAGTACGCCTCGCGCGAAGCGGCCGTGACACTCGACAGTGAGGAGTTACGAAACACGAGAAGCGAGGTGTAATAACTCTGTCGGCGGCCCTGAAAACAGGGCGCGTGGCAGCCATCAGACTCGGCAACTGTGGGAGACGGAAGCGGCCGTGTGATACTCAGCGAGGACAGTCTCTGCCTCATCACGCCATTCTGCCAATGCCGTAGCAGCAGCGGCAAAACACTCCAAGCGTTACCATGTGAACCAGTCAGTCCAAATACCTGGGACCTGAAGTGTACGGAACTGACCGTGTACCCAGTTCACCAGCCTGCGACAATTGTTTGTGGGCGTGTTAAAAAATTATCGAACCTCTGGTTCGCAAAAATCCCATTATTAACTTGGAGGTACAGAATCCCAAATCCCTTCCAAGATGTCTCTCGGTTAATGCACATACTTTCCCAGCGCTTCCGTCATTGTTGGAAACACTTCTGGAACGCGTCTTTTGATATGGTTGTCAGCCGGGCCGTCGCATTCCGTATGACGTCTTATCTTGACACAAACCGTGTTCCTTTCAAGGACATTTTCAGTTTTGAAAATAGCTAAAATTTACGCGGAGATGTGTAATTTGGGGGATGGAGAGCATGAGAAATGTTGTGTTTGGTGAGGAAATTCTGAATCAAATGCATAGAATGGGTGGGTGCGTTAGCATAATAGTGCTGCCAAGTTTTGCTGCCCACGGATTTGGTCGTTTGCGCCGCACAGAATCACGAAAGGTACGAAGGACCTCCTGGTATTGATGATTTGGCCTTGGTCCCTACTTTGATCAATGACACTGCCATTTCTTGAGGGTCTGCCTAAAAGCGGTTCTCTGTCCACTGATGTGTGGCCACCTTTGAAGCTGCTGCACCAGCCCTCTATTCGTAAGTTGCTTTTGAGTCGTCTGCGCAAGCCTGTTGAATCTTGCGAAATGCTCCACTTGGGCATTGCCAAGTTTTTGGCATAATCTGTTGCAATACCGTTGCTCAGTCCTTCCATCATTTTACAAATTACCGAAATACGACATACGCTCAGTACATGTCCTCACTCACAAGTTGGCTGCCAACGATTGGCGCTTCCTCCTGGCGTGGAATAAAAACGACTGCGCAGGAATGTCTCCCACCCATCTCCATTAAGAAAGTTTCCCACGATTCTTTGGTTTACGAGGGGCGGATTAAGGTTCGATACTCCTTGAACAGCCGTCGCACAAGGCCATCTACCAATTTCGACGAACTTCGGGAATGCTGCTACGGGGGGTTGCCACAAAGTAATATTTGCGTACGTGTTTAGGTCCCTACACCTGTGGTTTCGAAAAATATCAAAGTTAAAAGTCAAGTTTCACACCAGGCGGAATCGTTAGAACACTTCGAACTGAGGATAATTTATATACGCATCTGGTCCGCACGCAGACTGTTTTCGGAAAATCGAAGAATTTGTGATTTTAATCAGCTTGCTGTTGATGATGAAAGAACTTACTATCTGAGATGATGAGATGTGGTACTAGGTCCACGTTATCAACACAGTCAAATCTCGTGCACGTAGGTTCGAATCGCATTAGTTTTAATATTTCTTGTTCTTTGGTAACACAATGCAGTCTGTCGTAAAAGTTACAAATTATTGTTATCTTAAATTAAATAAATCTGATTGTGAACACGGAACATGGCGTACGTCAGTAGCTACGAAGTTTGACGCAACATTTTTATGCTCGGTGCGAACTGTATTTTTTTTACTTGTTTGCAACTAAATTTAATATACACTACCTGAAAAATAATGTGAAGCATTCATAATATATGTGCGAATATCAATGTATCTTCGTAGGCGTACACGCCATTGGCGAGTATGTTCAAATGGTTCAAATGGCTCTGAGCACTATGGGACTCAACTGCTGAGGTCATTAGTCCCCTAGAACTTAGAACTAGTTAAACCTAACTAACCTAAGGACATCACAAACATCCATGCCCGAGGCAGGATTCGAACCTGCGACCGTAGCGGTCTTGGGGTTCCAGACTGCAGCACCTTTAACCGCACGGCCATGGCGAGTATGTAACTGATTAAAGTTGCAGTTCTTTGCGACGAGCCCGCCGTTGTGGCCGAGAGGTTCTAGGAGCTGCAGTCCATGACCGCGCGACCGCTACGGTCGCATGTTCGAATCCTGCCTCGGACATGGATGTGTGTGATGTCCTTGGGTTAGGTTTAAGTAGTTCTAAGTTCTAGGGGAGTGATGACCTCAGATGTTAAGTCCCATAGTGCTCAGAGCCATTTGAACCATCCCATAGTGCTCAGAGCCATTTGAACCATCTTTGTCATGGTTAGGATGGCCACCAGAGTGCATTAGTGTCGTCCGTGTTTAGTCTTGTTACCAGGACTGCTAAGGCATATAAAGAGCGTGAACAGAGTCCGATGTTGAGTGATCACTGTAAAATATAAATTTTCACGGTCGGATATGTCACACTTTTGAAAATACTCCATGCTACTACGCCGCGGTCGGATAAATTTCTTCTTGAATCCCATTGTTTCCTCCCTTCTGTGAAGGACATCTTCAATGAAGATTGTAGCTTTTTCGAAGGTCCGATAAACACCTTGGCTCTCTGGTAACTGGAATAAAATTCCGCTTCCGCGCATAAGACGTGATGTCACATATTTTGAAAACTCAAGCTCTGTAGACAATTGTCAGTTGCTATCGTCCATGGAGGAAGACTGGTACACATCTTCTTCAGCGTCTAAATCCTTTCTCCTCCTGATTAAAATTACTGGGTTATTTGGCAAACTCTATGCCCGCTCTGCGTAGCCTTTCACAACTGCCAGTGCCTGAGTCTTATCAAATGGAGTCCAGTTGTCTCCACATTGCAAAGCGTATTGCCAAACAGCTGATGTGTCAGTTTCTGCCATTCTACAGTTGCCCTTGTGTTGTTCTATTCGCTTTTCAAAAATGGCTCTGAGCACTATCAGTCCCCTAGAACTTAGAACTACTTAAACCTAAGGACATCACACACATCCATGCCCGAGGCAGGATTCGAACCTGCGACCGTAGCAGTTGCGCGGATCCGGACCGAAGCGCCTAGAACCGCTCCGCCACCGCGGCCGGCTATTCAGTTTTCGACCGTTCTTTTAGTAGTTCATACGTACACGTCTCTCCGAACTACACTGTGTCCTGTAAACACCCGATTCTACCAGCTGTTTATGAGCATTCTTTGCCGACTTTAGCTACTCCTGAATGTTCCAAGTAGGTTTGCAAATTATAGCGATATTCCTTTACGTCAGGCTCTTTCCTATGCGGTCAGTAGCGTTTGTCACGAGCGGCGGGAAAATCTTGGACTTCGCAGACACCTGTACATTGAGCAGTATTTTTGCGAGGATCCGTCTCCATTACGTCTCGCCGTACGGTCAGCTGAGGACTGCTGCAAGTGGGGCATTCGAAGCGGCCGGCTGGCTGTAATGACGGCGTCAGTGAGCCGAGACCTATCTGCCGAAAGTGCGCGCTCGCGCTCGTTTAGCATCTAGTTTGGGCCGACGCCGTTTCTCCTTTGGCGCCACGTAGGCTAACGAGGCCCCGTCGCGGGCAGAGAGAGCAGCAATTTGGAGAACAGGATAGCGCCGTGTGCCCGCGCTCGTAACGCGATTGCAGAAGTTTCGCCGGCGCTGTACACGACGCTCCGCCCGAAGCAGTTTATCGCCGGCAGCCAGCGAGTTAGAATTCCAAAATTATGGCCACCGGCGAACTCAAGTCTATCTAAACCTACTCCGTAATTCGTTTAGCGTGGCTTGTCACACTATGTCATTAAACGACGACCGTTCATATAAGGAAGAGGCACCGTTAATGGTTAGGGACAGGAAAATTTCACGAAAGCAGTAACGCGAAGCAATAAAGTGATTTCTACAAAGCATCGCGAAATTTGTCATTTTCCTGTATAATTTCTTTTTTTATAAAACTGAGGACGACAGTTCATTATTGCTGGTAACTGATTATTATAATTGTTGAAATTTCATTCTCAGTTCTTTTTTCCTGAACACTGAGGTTCGTATATAATCTTAAAATTACAGTTCATTTGTCACGTAATGAACTATGATGTGATATCAAAAGAAATCCCGAAATAGGCAAAAAACCAGCACCTAATATGGAAAATAAATAACTCCGAATTTGGCAAATAAGTTAATTCCGAATTTAGCACAGAAATAAATCCAAATTTGGAAAAAAATAACTCCGAATCCGGCAAAAAATAACACCGAATTTAAGAAAACACTGAATTTGACAAAAAATGCGCCAAAATTGGAAAAAAGTATCACCATATTCGAAAAAATATCAAATTTCGTAGAAAACACCAAATTTGGTAAAAATATCACGAAATTTGGCAAAAATCTCACAAAATTTGGCAAAAAATAGCACCGAATTCGGATAAAAATAGAGAATTTGACAAACATACATCGATTTTGGCACAAAAATAACGCCAAATTTTGCATAAAATAGCAACAAATTTGGCAAAAAATAACACCGAATTTGCCGCCCGGAGTGGCCGTGCGGTTCTAGGCGGTTGTCTGGAACCGCGCGACCGCTACGGTCGCAGGTTCGAATCCTGCTTCGGAGATGGATATGTGTGATGTCCTTAGGTTAGTTAGGTTTAAGTAGTTCTAAGTTCTAGGGGACTGATGACCTCAGATGTTAAGCCCCATAGTGCTCAGTGCCATTTGAACCATTTGAACAGCGAATTTGGCTAAAAGTAACACTGAATTTGTCAAAAAATTACATCAAATTTGGCAAAAAAATCTCACTGAGTTTGACAAAAAATAACACCGAATTTGGCCATATGATAAAACAATTTTTTCCTGTCTCTACTAACTGTACCTGTGACGTCCAAATCTTTCCAAAGAGACGAGGAGGTTGTGGTGCCACATTCTCCAAGAGTGGCAAATTTTTATCGCCATATCTAGATTAGGATAATTACAGCTTATAGAGGTGTCAAAGAAGCAAACCGAACCATTAGAGGGAGCCAGTGCCTGCCAACCTATCTTAACTTTGTACCCTGCTCATAGGTTGGCTATGAAAAGTAAAGCCCTCCAGTCAGCCGTTTTCTCCTAAATCCGATGTGTTAAATAACCCCCTACGAGTAGAGCTCTGTGCCTCTCAGGTCTGACTTCTGCAATGAAGAAGATACAAACAGCCTCCGCACCACACTGTCCTACCGTCTGGCGCCATGTGGAGTTCTACACTCGTCAGGAGGTGGATCTGATATACTGGTTAGTCGGAGAACGTTGCCCCCTACTTGCGACGATCGGGCCACCCGAAATTATGATGGCCATTCGTAACTGCGATCGCAACTGCACCACAGACGCCTCCATGCGGTCACTAATCGTAAGATAATCTGTTTCGTCTACTGCCGTATGCCATTATTAGACGGGATGTCTCCCGCTCATCCTTAATTACGTGTTTCATTTCTTCCTTTTGTAACTTTTCTTTAATGTTTTTCATGACGGACCGAGCGTTACCTCCGGATCGTGTAATCTAACTAAAATAAGCTCATCCCTATCAGGCCATAAGGCCCAACGGTACCGACCGACCGCCGTGTCATCTTCAGCCCACAGGCGTCCCTGGATGCGGATGTGGAATGGCATGTGGTTGGCAATGTTGTATCCGGGCATTGCTGCGACACCCTAATTATGGTCTTTAATTTTGAAATTACTATAAATTTTAAAACAGTCGGCAGTCGACTATTATTTCAGTAGAGTGTTGTGTTCACCTCCTTTCCATATCTTACACCACAACCTGTGATCGTGCAGGCAAGT
Organism: Schistocerca piceifrons; assembly: GCF_021461385.2. Classification (NCBI taxonomy): domain Eukaryota; kingdom Metazoa; phylum Arthropoda; class Insecta; order Orthoptera; family Acrididae; genus Schistocerca; species Schistocerca piceifrons. Next base: position 946,308,809 of record NC_060139.1, read on the forward strand.
TCGAATCACACTTGTAGTAGAAAATGGGTCCGATACCTAGGCCCGGTCAGGTGAGAGGGGAGGGTAGTGGGTCATTATTTCCACCATTTTGCAAGTTTTCTTGGCCCACACACTACGTTTGCACTGACTCCACATAAAGCATTAGGTACAATACTACGGGAGCTGTTAGAGTGTCTGTAAACTACGCATGTTGATCAGTTTTACAGGATATGTATCTCTGGGGTCAGGCATGAACAAGTAGTACAGCCAGAGCCCCTTCACCTTTAGATTTGTCACGCAACAAGGCTTCGTTCTCATTCTTCTGTTATTTTCTGAAAGACAATAATCTGAAGCATCGGCTGTCCTAACTTGGATTTTATCTTTATCGTTACTGCACAGTTTCGATTGTGTAGCCATTTTGAAGTGAATGGTATAAGCCGTCAAACGGCTATATGTGGCTTACTGCCACAACTTATGGTGTCATACGTTGTTAAAGTGCACCTGGGTGCCTCGTCTTTAAATTAAACAACATGACACTTCTCCATTAACGATTTTGGCAACACCATAGATAAAAATCCGCCGGCCGAAGTGGCCGTGCGGTTAAAGGCGCTGCAGTCTGGAACCACAAGACCGCTACGGTCGCAGGTTCGAATCCTGCCTCGGGCATGGATGTTTGTGATGTCCTTAGGTTAGTTAGGTTTAACTAGTTCTAAGTTCTAGGGGACTAATGACCTCAGCAGTTGAGTCCCATAGTGCTCAGAGCCATTTGAACCATTTGATAAAAATCCACGGCTAATGATTCAATCACCGTTTGCCCCAGGATCTGCGATGCCATTCGAGTGGATTTAATCTGTATCAGTGCGATTTATATTTGAAAAATCCCAAGTTCTTCTGAGATTGGGATTACGTGTTAAGCCATAGGCAAGTGGTCGTGTGAGTCAGAAGCTGGCATAACAATCCCAATAGGAACAAGCCTAGCGAAAAAGTGTGGTGTTCTATACATTACTTACTTTTTCATGATCAGAGAATATCAAGAGAGAAAAAAAATTCCACACAAATTAACATAGGCCTGAATAACCTTCAATCTATACCTAATACTAGCGCTACCAGAACGACTTATTAAAACTTCATAAGTTAAAGAAAAGAGGTTTGAGAGAGACGGAGAACGCTTTTTGACACCTTCGCCTGCGGGAACGTCTTTCTCTCCCCCCCCCCCCCCCCCCCTTTTCCGCTCCCATTTTCCAGCTTCTCGTTGTTTCTAGCGTCGGCTCGGCTCGACATCGAGAATAAAGATTCGGTTTTGTGCGAGCGCTCACACGAGGCCTTGCTTATAGTAATAACTTGTCACCTATCTACACTGCTTAGGAGAACCATCAGTATGACAGTATAGGGAATCGAATTAATCTCTTTTGTTATAATAAACTAATCCATTCGTGACCTGCCCTAGCCAGCTGTAAATTTCAGTTAAAATGTCTGGCGTTTCATAGCTGTGTCATCGCACTTCGTCCAGGAATAAGCGTTCTGGAACATTCGATCCCCGATGATATTTCCTGGTGTTGTGATAAAGGGCGCTGCTGTTATCTCAATGCGGAAGATTGTATCGTAGTACCGCAAGGAAGTAGGGTACAAATAAGCTTGGCGTTGTACGTATAGTCAGGTACGAACATTCTCATAGTAGTACACCTGTTAACTCACATTTTGGTGTGAAGTCGCACCAACACTTAACTCTTACGTTTAGTTGTTTTATAATAACATAACTAGCTCTGATCACTATATGTTTCACGCCCGGGTTCCCGGGTTCGATTCCCGGCGGGGTCAGAGATTTTCTCTGCCTCGTGATGACTGGGTGTTGTGTGATGTCCTTAGGTTAGTTAGGTTTAAGTAGTTCTAAGTTCTAGGGGACTGATGACCATAGATGTTAAGTCCCATAGTGCTCAGAGCCATTTGAACCATTTGAACTATATGTTTATTGTTTCGTGTCCGCGTGTTTCTGAGCTGAAAAATCAGTTTCAACATCTACATTTATTGTACGTTCTCAACCTTGCATCTGCTTCAGTTGTTCAGCTCTATTCCGCTACTGAAAATTTATCTCTGAGATTGACTATCTGTCATATATTTTAGTGAAAAAACACAATGCGAAGGGCATTTTCTTCCAGTGCTCAATGAAAGAACGAAAGCGAAAAACTGAAGCTGGAAAACTTTAAGGTTGTCGGTGAAAAAAAGCTTTAGTTTTAGAACAGCATCGGATATCATAAAAAACATACAGGTTGAGTAACCTTATACACAGTTTCTCGAAGTGTTTCCCAAACCACTAATCTATACATAACATAAAAGGGGTATTAGTCACGTTCACGAACGCACTTTTTGTCTACGTGACGTACTATTTAAAGATGGCCACTGCGACGAAATACTCTTTTACATAATGATACATAAAAGAAGAGTTGTATATCTAAGACACATATAAGCGCGATTAGCCCTCGATATTATCAAATTCTGCCTTCTTCTTCCTCCTCTTACTTTTATTTTCCCTGATGTTTATTCCGTCCAGTACGGGGTCTATCTTTTCAGGACTCGGCAAAATTTGTCGCATTTTAACTGAATGCATATCGAATTTGTGGACCATCGCAGCATTTGGCTAAAGTGTGCCTGCCCGCAGCCGTTAATACGCTATGCAAATTTGATCTAGGTCTGCTCATGTCCCAGTCTCGCAAGCTAGTTCTCTGCATATTACACTACACGAGAAAGTCTTACCAAACTCTAGTATTTACCTTGCACAAACAGAAAAAATATATTGGCGCCGTGATGGAAATATTTTACGTGAAAGTACTTCTTTTAAGGCTAGGAAAGCTTAACGGAATTCTATTTTATTTATTTATTTTTTTAAAGATCTTGGATAGGACCTGATCTGCGGGAATTTAAGATCTGATTAAAAATTTGCACATTAATTGCAGGAGGTAATTTGACGACTGGAGGTAAATCGTGTGCATCAGAAAATTGCCGCGACGACCTTCAAGAGGTTTAAACGAAGCGGGATACGATCTAGTACGCGGCAACTGGCCAGAGTCCTTCGCGTGTGGATTCACTCATGAGGAACCTCATTGTTCTGCGCCGCAGGATGTTCACACTACCATCCGGCCGAAAGAACCGTGACACGTATCTGAGTTGACCTCCACCGTCAACGCTGGTGCGCAGTTACCTTCCACAACGCGAAAAAAGGTTGCTCTGTGGCACAAAACTTTACGCACAGTCGAGACCATTCTAGCTTGACGCGTTCCAACCCAAACTTAAAAAATACAAAGACAAAATGTGTGCATCTGTCATCGAAATGTTTCAGTACAACAAAGACAGCCGCCCACTTCCAAAAGGAATGTTCAGTGTCGAATCAGATGTGGCTACATCATTCTCGTAGTTGTACGAAACAAAACTGAACGCCATCCATGTGCAGTTAATCCTTGACAACCACACCATTCATTACAGTTGATAAATTCTTCGTATCGTCCATATATGTTCGACATCAACACGCACAGACGATATGAGGATTTTATCATCTGAGTGCATTTTATCAACTGGACTTTTATCGAGACATGTATACGTCCGGAGTGCCTTTCATGCTTTGACTTCATGTAATGTGACATCGCAATTTTACAACAAGCTCCATAAGATACTACGATGATGGCAGCATAAGACTGCTGAAACCGGTCATCTTGGAAGAATAAAAGTGCCTATACTGCGATCGTGTCATACGAAGTGCGGTCATTTTCAAAAATGATTTATCCGGTATCAGGCTATACGCCCCCTAAAAACTTTATAGCAGATTTTATCGAATGGTCTATGTAACAAGATGTGCATATTTCACATTTTATTAATCGAATTTTACTGACATTATCTTTCCTATTCGTGTGATAAAATTCTCGAAGTGTTTCGGGTATGTCACTGCAGACACCAGAAACTATTCAATATAAAGGGAATACCACGAGGAATGGTCAAATATTCAGAGATATCACAGGAACGATCATTCGAAGCAAAAAGGTGCAGTCAACATGGGTTCCAAAATGCATGTCTTAAGAGCTATGAGAACTTTTTTATTTTCGATATTGTGAAGCAAATCTCTTCTATTGCAAGCTCTTTGCTTTCCACATTTTCAGGAAGTAGTAAGGGCCAAAACAAGAAATAGTTACCTGCTGCCGGCCGAGGTGGCCGTGCGGTTAAAGGCGCTGCAGTCTGGAACCGCAAGACCGTTACGGTCGCAAGTTCGAATCCTGCCTCGGGCATGGATGTTTGTGATGTCCTTAGGTTAGTTAGGTTTAACTAGTTCTAAGTTCTAGGGGACTAATGACCTCAGCAGTTGAGTCCCATAGTGCTCAGAGCCATTTGAACCATGTTTTTAGTTATCTGCTAAACATGGGCTCTAAAATGCAAACGTTAAGAGCTATAAACAGTTGTTCAGTAGAGATACGTGTTTTACAGTAGGGAAGATGAACTAGTACCCATAGCTCTTATGCATTTTAGAGCCCATGTTTAGCAAATTTTTTTTGCCTCGGATAATCGTTCCTGTCACATCCCTGCATATTGACCAATCCTCCTGGGACACCCTGTATAACAGCTATTTAAATGCGAAGCAATGACTAATGTTAATGTCGCCGGTTGTTAATAACCGGAGTGTAAATGCTAGCCTTTCCTCAGGTTACATTGCTCGTCGGTAATTAGAGATATATATTTTTTTAATTTTTCTCCACAATTGTACGAAATGCCAGTGAAAACCTGGCATGTGTGCAAAGTTTTGGACTAACGCTAAGGAAACTTGGAGCTGTAGTTCAGTATTAAGTGCACTACCTCCGTGCATTTCACGTTCGCGTACAAACTGAGACACACAAAGTTTTTCTTTCTACGCTGTTTTGCTTTCTTCGCCAAAAATAGTACGTTCGCCATGCAAGATAACACCCCTCTGAACATCGAAATTTTACATCACGGGTATAACTGTATAGTATTATATACGGTGCGCCGATTATCAGCGTCAAGAAAACGATAAAGCAGCCTTCATAGGCTGTGTTTGTTATCTCCTGTTGTCTGCCGTTTCGTCTAGTGTAAACGCTTGTTCACATATACACACGTCAAAACAAGTTTTGCATCATCCCGGTTCCCAGAACTCCTGAAGACAGACGTTGACTGCGGATATTCTAGCACAGACACAGCCCCTTTGACTGTTCAGAGATGTCACTAAACCCGCGCAAAGATGTAAACAACCATGCATGAGCAGCGCCTATTAGACGGAGGGGGTCCAACAGCCGATCAGCTCGTCATTCCACCAGGAAGGAAGTACACGGATGCGTCCGCATTGTTACTTTATAACAGGAAGGGCTCCCAGCAAGGGAAGTGTCTAGGCGTCACGGAGTGAACGAAAGTGATGTTTGTTCGGACATCGAGGAGATAAAAGAGAGACAGGAACTATCGATGTCATGCCTCGCTCAGGCCGCCCACGGGCTACTACTGCAATGGATGACCGCTACCTATGGATTATGGCTCGGAGGAACCCTGACAGCAACGCCACCATGTTGAATAATGCTTTTCGTGCAGCCACAGGACGTGGTGTTACGACTCAAACTGTGCGCAATAAATCAAATGGCTCTGAGCACTATGGGACTTAACATCTTAGGTCATCAGTCCCCTAGAACTTAGAACTACTTAAACCTAACTAACCTAAGGACATCACACACATCCATGCCCGAGGCAGGATTCGAACCTGCGACCGTAGCAGTCCCGCGGTTCCGGACTGCAGCGCTTAGAACCGCACGGCCACCGCGGCCGGCTTGTGCGCAATACGCTGAATGATGCGCAACTTCACTCCCGACGTCCACGGCGAGGTCCATCTTTGCAACCACGACACCCTGCAGCGCGGTGCTGATGGGCCCAACAACATGTCGAATGGACCGCTCAGGATTGGCATCACGTTCTCTTCACCGATGAGTGTCGCATATGCCTTCAACCACACAATCATCGGAGACGTGTTTGGAGGCTACCCGGTCAGGCTGAACGCCTTAGACACACTGTCCAGCGAGTGGAGCAAGGTGGAGGTTCCCTGCTGTTTGGTGTGGCATTATGTGGGACCGACGTTCTCCGCTGGTGGTTATGGAAGGCGCCGTAACGGCTGTACGATACGTGAATGCCATCCTCCAACCGATAGTGCAACCATATCGACAGCATATTGGCGAGGCATTCGTCTTCATGGACGACAATTCGCGCCCCCATCGTGCACATCTTGTGAATGAGTTCCTTCAGGATAACGACATCAAAAAAAGGGTTCAAACGCCTCTGAGCACTATGGGACTAAACATCTCAGGTCATCAGTCCCCTAGAACTTAGAACTACTGAAACCTAACTAGCCTAAGGACATCACACACATCCATGCCCGAGGCAGGATTCGAACCTGCGACCGTAGTGTTCGCGCGGTTCCAGACTGTAGCGCCTAGAACCGCTTGGCCGCTCTGGCCGGCATAACATCGCTCGACTAGGGGCCGGCATTTTCTCCAGACATGAAGACTATCGAACACGCCTGGGATAGATTGAAAAGGGCTGTTTATGGACGACGTGACCCACCAACCACTCTGAGGGATCAACGCCGAATCACCGTTGAGGACTGGAACAATGTGGACCAACAGTGCCTTGATGAATTTGTGGATAGTAAACCACGACGAATACAGGCGTACCTCAATGCAAGAGGACGTGCTACTGGGTATTAGAGGTACCGGGTGTACAACAATCTGAACCACCACCTCTGAAGGTCTCGCTGCATGGTGGTACAACATGCAATGTGTGGTTTTCGTGAGCAATAAGAAGGGCGGAAATGATGTTTATGTTTATTTCTATTCCAGTTTTCTGTAAAGGTCCCGCAACTCTCGGAGCCGAGGTGATGCAAAACATTTTTTGATATGTGTACAAGCGAATTGCAATGAACACTATTTATCTGCGAATGCGCACACTAATGTGTTCGCTTCCATTCGCTAGGATGTAAAGAGGACTACTGATGTAATCTAACAAGGGGACCGTACAAACTTTCCCTCATCGATTTGATCCATATTGACAGATAGTGTAGGGCACGACTATGATTTCAACATAGGTAGACAGGAAGACGCAGCTCTCAACCGTTGTTGAGGAAATAGAGTTTGGAAATTTTTGGTATGCTATGTAGCTTACTTTGTATGGTCACTAACACAAATGCTTAATTTCCTAAGCGCGGTGTTTATGGATCGAACCTCTCTGCTGGTACTTTTTTTTTCATTCGCACGTGATTCTGACAGCAGATACTCGTGATACGCCACGAAATTCTGTGATGACCGAGAACAATTTCTGAATCCTCACCAAGTTGTTTTGCAACAGACACATGGAACAAACCATGCACATTCAAAGATTCGGCACTCATAACATGTGCTCTATGTCGCAATTACTCTTGTTTGCCATGTTTCCGTGATCAGTATCATCCTGATTAGTAAGTACTCCATAGGTTAAACATTATACTTGTTGCAAATGTAGACACGACGATATAATTAAAATGACTATACTTATTTTAATGCGAAGTTCTTGCGTGACGTTTATTTTTATTTGCAATGTCCTTGCGAAAAAACGTTAAGAAATTACTAAATGAATCATTAAATACTGACAGTTTGCACCGTTACAATACACTGAAGCGCCACAGAAATTGGTACAGGCATGCGTATTTAAATACAGAGATATGTAACAGGCATAATATGGCGCTGCGGTCGGCAACGCCTATATAAGACAACAAGTGTCTAGTGCAGATGTTAGATTGGTTACTGCTGCTATAATGGCAGGTTATCATGATTCATGTGAGTTTGAACGTGGTGCTACCATCGGCGCATGAGACACAGCATCTCCGAGGTAGCGATGAAGTGGGGACTTTCCCGTACGATCATTTCACGAGTGTACCGTCAATGTCAGGAATCCGGTAAAATATCATATCTCTGACAATGCTGCGTCCGGAAAAAGACCCTGCAAGAACGGGACCAACGACGACTGAAGAGAATCGCAAATTGATGCAGATTTCAATGCTGGGCTATCAACAACTGTCAGCGTGCGAGCCATTCAGCGAAACATCAGCAATATGGGCTTTCAGAACCGAAGGCCCACTCATGTACCCTTCATGACTGCCCGACACAAAGCTTTACGCCTCGTCTGTGCCCGTCAGCACCGACACTGGAATGTTGACGACTGAAAACACATTGCCTGGTCGGAAGAGTCTCGTTTCAAATTATATCGAGCAGATGGACGTGTATGAGTATGGAGACAACCTCATGTATCCATGGACCCTGCATGTCTGCAGGGGATTGTTCAAGCTGGCGGAAGCTCTGTAATGGTGTAGGACTTGTGCAGTTGGAGTGATGTGGGATCCCTGATACGTCTATATATGAGTCTGACAGATGACACGTACGTAAGCATCCTGTCAGATCACCTGCATCCACTGATGTCCATTGTGCATTCCGACGGACTTGGGCATTTCCAATAGGACAAAGCGACACCCCACACGTCCAGAACTGCTACAGGATGGCTCCAGGAACACTCTTCTGAGTGTAAACTCTTCCGCTGATCACCCAACTCCCCAGTCATGAACATTACTGAGCATATCCGGGATGGCTTGCAATGTGCTGTTCAGAAGAGATCTCCACCAGTGGTGTACATGTTCCGCTTTTAACCCGCCCATGCTTGCCTGGTGGCCAGGCGGGCAGGCCGCCGCGCGTTGTCAACAGAACGGGCAAGCTGCTTCACTCCCAGCCAAGCCAAGCAGAACCCAACCCAGCCAGGCTGCGGGAAACTTGCTTGCCTGCCCATATTACTGCTGAGCTGCGCTAGGCAGCCGTTTAGTCGGCGTGCGTCATTGTCGTATTATGAACGTTAATTAAAAGTTTTTATTTTACCTGAGCACCAAAAGAGAAACCCCAACATTATATATATATATATATATATATATATATATATATATATATATATATATATATATATATGTATATTTCAGGTCAAAAATATTGGGTTTTATTTGTACATTCTTCCTTTACGCGTATATTTCGGGCTTACTATCTATATAAATAAAATCGAATTGCCAAATGTGTTGATAAGCGTAAAACTCGGGAACGGCTGGACCAATTCGGCTAATTTTTTTCTTTTTTTTGCTGTGTTCGTAATTCTCAGGACAAGGGTTTTAAGAAATAAATTTTTTGGAAAATCGACCGAAAAATTGGAAAATTTGAGGAAAACTGAAAGTGCGTTATCATTGTGTCCGTGTGTTTGTATTGCATACAATCTTGATGAAGTTTTGCACACTATACTTTGAAATCAAGAGGAAGGTCACAGACTACATAAAATTTCGTAGGGTGTATGGCAGAGGTTACTTTGCCTAACGGAATTCGACAAATTGTACGTTTTTATTCCGATCTTGATGAAATTTGACACACTTGATATTCAAAGCAGGATGAAGGGCGCTGTCTGCTTAAAATTCTGAACGGTGCATGGCGGAGGGTACTTTACTTATACACTTCTACACCAACCTACATTTTTATTCCGATCTTGAAGAAATTTTGCACACTTGACCTTCAAGAGGAACATCACTGTCTGCATAATATTTCGGACAGTGCATGTAATAGAGTACCTAACAAAAGATTTTGAAATCATTTGCGGGTTACCATGAAAGTTGGCTCATTTACGCATGTTTCCATGTAGAAGGTTTTTGAATATTTCCATGAGCATCTTAAACCTAACTAACCTAAGGACATCACACACATCCATGCCCGAGGCAGGATTCGAACCTTCGAACGTAGCGGTCGCGCGGTTCCAGACTGTAGCGCCTAGAACCGCTCGACCACCCCCGCCGGCCACATTCACAGTCATTGTGTTTGACAATTCGCGCACAGAAAATGTCGTTTAACAGTTCCAAACCAATTTTGGTTGAGCGAACGTGTTATATTGGCTGCAAAAAACCTTCATGTTAACGAAATTAATTTTCAGATTCAAAATATGATACCTGGCGAACTGATGACATACAAGTCGGTTTATTCCGTCACTAACCAAGATGATGTAGTCAACTATCCTACGGAATTTTTAAATTCGCTGGATTTGCCCGGATTACCGCCTCCCAATCTGCAATTAAGTCGGAAGGTAAACCAGCCACGTCTTTGTAATGGCACCTGGCTTGCGTTTAGAATATTCGAGCCAGTTTTTGGGCATTCAGGAAACGCAGAGCACATCAGTACATATTTATTCAAACGCCAGTCTGAATTTATGTAATGCATTGTCACGGATTTTAATGCACCCCTTTGTAATTGTCTGTCCATAGATCAATTGTACTGGCACATATACCAGAACGAATTGCATGCACTATATCTGGGAGCATTTTGCTGCGCTCTTTATCAGCTAAGGTTTGAACTTTCCTAGCTACTGTCACTCGGGAAGGCATAATATTTTTAATATCAACTGAGCCATATTTCTTACCTATGTCGATCAGTGTCTGCCCTAAATTAAGACATCCATCTCCCTCTATACTGCTAAATGGCCTCAGGTCCTTAGCACACATTTCGACGCACTTTTCGGTCACTAAATCTTTGTCCTCTTTCAAGATATTTACGGAGTGAGGGAACTGCTTGTCAAATTTGCTCACATGTCGTAACATACTCGAGGTTCCCAAACAAGTACTTAAGAGCTTTTTGCATAGTCTGCATTGAGACACACCTATCGATTTATTTGAAGCGGCCTCATAAACACACGAAAACGTTTCCCATGCGGCACTTGTGCTCTGTTTCGTTACCAGCATGTATTCGCCAGTTGTCATTTTTTTTTTTCAATCTCACTAAAGTTCGACCTATTCATTGTGCTGCCCCCACCGTTGCGATAAATGGACTGCGGGCTAACTACCTGGCTACTCTAGTCGCGTAGTCGCGGTAGCTTGACAGCGCAACCTGTTGTCAGGCGCAGCAAGCTGAGCGGGTCCCGTGAAGCTTGGCAGGCCTGCGGGAACCCAGGTAGCCCGGGCTTGCGGGAGCTCAAGTCGGCCGCATTACCCACTATGCCTCAGTACACGCGCACTCTTGTGTTTACGTCGTGGCAGGCTGACCTGCATGAAAGGTTGCAGACGAGCTAGGGGCAAGCAGGCTGCAAGGGGAATTTGTACACCTCTGATCTCCACCCCCTCGTACTCGTACGGATTTATGGACAACCATGCAGGATTCATGGTGTCAGTTCCCCCCAGTACTACTTCAGACATTAGTCGAGTCCATGCCACGTCGTATTTCGGTACTTCTGCGAGCTCACGGGTGGCCTACACGATCTTATGCAGTAGTACCAGTTTCTTTGGCTCTTCAGTGTAAATCTGTTGTTAGAATTACGTGGGAATGGAAAGAAAGAAGTATCGGCGCAAAATTTGATCCTGAGACTTTATGCTTATGAAACCATGCGCTTAGTCGCATGCCTGCGGACTCCTTAAATACTAGCGACAATACGAAGTATATAAGCACGCCAAAAATTTTCAAACTCGATTTCTCCAAAACGGTTTAGAGCTACGTCTTCCTGTTTGCCCTGTGCTGAAGTCGTAGTGGTTCCCTACACAGCCTGTCAATACGAATGAGATCAGTGAAGGGAAGTTCAAACGATCCCTTGTGAGTCCGCTGGATGACCTCGCCGCAGACTACTTCATGACGCGGAGTAGTTCCAAATTTCGCGCCGCTCCGCTTCGGCGCAGCTCGGCCGGAGGAAACCGTACAAAGGCGGGGCAAGCAGTTTAAGCACCGCGGCGCTGGGCGCGGCGGGCTTCGGCTGACCCGCTTGCCACGCAACGTCTCCGGGGAAATTGTCCGGCCGGGCCGACCGCAGCACCAGCCGACGTTCAACGTTCCACATACTCCGGCCGGACGGCGCACCTCTCCGCAGATTCCGGCCGGTGAAAGAAATCTCTCGCTCACCCAACCTGTCCTCGCTCCTTCTCACCCTTCCTTCTGTTCTTTTTCTCCGACAAAATACCGTAACTTGCGGCTAGCCCTTCCGACACGGTATACCTTTCTCCAACACTTCCATACGGCAGGAGCTACGGACAAAATTGCGGTAGCAGTCCGGTCGCCTATTATGTACTGGTGTCCTCTTCTGATCTACGTTGGGCGTCAATCGTGTAATGAGGCTTTTGTCCTGTCAGTAATTTTTAATTACTGTTGAGCGGCGGATCACTATAGATAAACAAACGACGTTCAAATCTGTTGCACTTTCGTCTGTGTTCGCTTCGGTGTACAAAGGGCTTGTTAAGGACATCAGGAGTCTCTCCCCCGCGCGGTAAACACAGTCACCCCATCACATAGCACCCTGGAGTACGTGGAATTACATTTTAAAGCAGATTACGAGGAGTTCGGGTAGTATCGGACACCGAACGGAATGGGATAAAGAACTGTTTCTAAACTCTAGCCGTTAGTAGCAGAAGCTGTCGCGCAACTGCAGTGTGAACTATGGAGGAACAACGACGCTCATGCCATTTTGAATTTAAAAACAACAGTGTATTTGAGATGCCTATACGTTATCTCTTCCTAGGGAGTTTTTCGGTACACGGATTTAACCTGGAACTGTTGTGTTTTGCTTACAGGCAAGTGCTTTGTATCCTCAGATACAACTGACATTATTCCCTGAACTATGTAGGCTGTGACGCTGTCTGGCCCAAGTAATAACACCGGGAACATTAAACTATCACAGCGGTAGTACATCTGAGTTGTATTGGACAAAGCAGTTTCGGGTTGTAGCGGATGAAATACACTGCCCAAAACAATTACAATGTCACTTTTTTGAAAACCCGTCATTTTCCATCAACGTGACGCAGAAATCTGAAATTTGGCTCAAAGGTGCCGACAGTCTCTCTCTGTAGTAGTACAAAAGCGTGGCTTCCTGCGGCATGACCATCGGATTCGGTGACGCCCGAATACACCAATACACCTATCTACATTGCTGTTATCAGCGTTATCGTATAACTAAAATGGCGGAGAGGCACAAACGAGCAGTACTGAATGCAAGCTTGAGGGTGAAAAGTAACGTGGACGTTACTGCTCCCAACAGCAAATACCATTAGTAAATACAACAAATTTGTTTCCGAAGAACAACACAGCGCCTACGGTCGATATTTGCATTGCATTACTGCGCAGATATTTTCAGTGCAAAACCGACAGAAATGTACACGAGGACAGAAAACTCAAACGAAATGCAATTAATCTGTATCCAACCACTGGTGAACACACATGTCCCTTATACCAAAATTCTCAAAACATATCCCTGAACAAATTCCATAATTCTTTCAGAGGAGTCAGGGTTCACTCTGTATACAGGCCGTATAAAAACTCGTGGGCACTACTTAGGGATCAGGGTTATGGAGTAAAAAATAAAAAGAAAAAAAAGTACCATGTCAACATAGCTCCGAAAGTACAAAGAATCTGAGTTATGAGACCGACATTCCTAAGTGGCAATATTCTTCTCAGTGTTACAGTTTTCGTAGTCGTTAGTGCATATAAGATATTCCAGACAGCCGTAGGGAAATGATATCTTCTGGATTCATTCGCTGTCACAACGTAAAGAGAGTCAATCTGTGACAGGATTCGTGCTCTCAGGCAATATTCTGCCCTTATAGCTGCTGTGGCCGCGTTATGAAACCCGGCATTGCCTCAGTGCCTCTGAGTTTTCATTACTTCGGAACGGAGCAGATCTGCACTAGAGGACTTATGCTTTATAAAGCAGAAAGAGATTGGATTCTCTACGATATACGCACGAACCGCCATCAGTGAAGACGACTGCTTACAAAAGTTTAAATTAGATTCCTGTAATACTCCGTTTTAGATGTTCTCTCTTACTCTGGGAATAGGTTTGCAGTACACCGTGTGGCAAGTTAACTGCGGTTGTATTATACGCCTGTTTCTAGGATTTCTAAGAATGAGCGAAGCGTCTATAGCACAAAATCACATTATGATATTATTTGTAACTTCAGGTAACATACAGTTCGCCGAGATCCTCGTGTATAGGTCCTGTCAGTGCCGAATAGATCTGTCACGCCACTGAATACATCTGACGACATATGTACTGTAGTAATATCTGCTTTCTACATTGTCCACTTATATTAACGCGCAGCTCACACAAAATTTGTTTCACCGTGTTGTCTCCAAATTCTCTTTGAGTAAACCAAGTTGCCTACTGATCTATTACACTGAAGAGCCGAAGAAACTCGTACACCTGCCTAATATCGTATAAGGCGACACAGTAGTGCCGCAACACGACGTGGTATGGACTCGACTAATGTTTGAAGTAGTGCTGTAGGGAAATGACACCATGAATCCTGCAGGGTTGTTCATAAATCCGTAACAGTACGATGGGATAGAGAGCTCTTCTCAACAGCACGTTGCAAGGCATCCCAGAAATGCTCGATAATGTCTGAGGAGTTTGGTGGGCAGCGGAAGTGTTTAAACCCCGAAGAGTGTTCCTGGAGCCATTCTGTAGCAATTCTGCATGTGTGGGGTGTCGCTTTGTCCTGCTGGGATTGCCCAAGTCCGTCGAATGCATAATAGACAACAATGGATGCAGGTGTTCAGACAGGATGCTTATGTAAGTGTCACGGTCAGAGTCGTATCTAGGTGTATAAGGGGTCCCATATCATTCCAACAGCACACGCGCCACACCATTACAGACCCTCCACCAGCTTGAACACTCCCCTGCTGACATGCAGGGTCAATGGATTCATGAGGTTGTCTCCATACCCGTACACGTCCATCCGCTCGGTACAATTTGAAACGAGACTCGTCCGACCAGGCAACATGTTTCCAGCCATAAACAGTCCAGTGTCGGTGTTGACGGACCCTGGTGAGGAGTAAAGCTTTGTGTCGTGCAGTCGTCAAGGGTACACGAGTGGGCTTTCGGTTCCGAAAGCCCATATCGACGATGTTTCGTTGAATGGTTCGCCCGCTGACAGTTGTTGATGGCCCAGCATTGAAATCTGCATCAATTTGCGGAAGGGTTGCACTTCTGTCATGTTGAACGATTCTCTTCAGTCGTCGTCGGTCCTGTTCTTGCAGGATCTTTTTCCGGCCGCATTGATGTCTGAGATCTGACGTTTTACCGGATTCCTGACATTCACGGTACGCTCGTGAAATGGTCGAACGGGAAAATCCCCACTTCTTCGCTAACTCGGAAATGCTGTGTCCCATCGCTCGTACACCGACTATAACACCAAGTTCAAACTCACTTAAATCTTGATAACTGCCATTGTTGCAACACTAACCGATCTAACAAGTACGCCAGATACTTGTTGCCTTATATAGGCGTTGCCAACCGTAGCGCCGTTATCTGCCTTTTTTACGTATCTCTGTATTTGAATGCGCATGCCTGTACTAGTTACTTCAGTGTATTATAACAGTTCAAAAATGGCTCTGAGCACTATGGGACTTAACTCCTGAGGTCATCAGTCCCCTGGAACTTAGAACTACTTAAACCTAACTAACCTAAGGACATCACACACATCCATGCCCGAGGCAGGATTCGAACCTGCGACCGTAGCGGTCGCGCGGTTCCATACTGTAGCGCCTAGAACCGCTCGGCCACTCCGGCCGGCTATTATGACAGTAGCACCTACAATACCGAAGAAATTATCAACACTGTTAAAGTCTGAAACGTATGTTGCAAAGAAGCTTACTTTTTTGTGGGTTTAAGAAGAAACAGTTTAGTTCTGGAGGAGGGGGGGGGGGCGCATGGTTGTAGCCCCCCCCCCCGGCCCCCCCTCCCCCCGGTTTCACCAGTGGTTTGTCTTCATTGCACAAGGGACTGAAACATTACGCTACATCATCATCAGAGAGAAATCAAAAGGTCAAATACAATACAGAGAATCATATATTCTCTAAAGGGAAACGCGGTTGAGTTGAGCTAGAGTAGGGAACTCAAGACAAGACAACGTACAGACATTCGATGTCTTCGACGGGTGTTGGACCCAGTCCGGCAAGTTTAGTGAGAAACCGCGACCTTATATTCCCAGCTGGAATGTAGAACTGAGTTCCGCGGAGTAGCTTCAACTCACGTACCAGGAACCACGACCCCGAGCATTCCCAGCCCAGAATACCAGCACATGGATTATAGATTTCCACTGGTTTCACTTCCTCGAGCAATGTATGTTTTAATTTACAGGCTTATCTTAAAATTCTCTTCAGTTTAAGCTGTGACGGCAGACTGCAACTTGCTCATATATTTTCAACACGGTCCTGCATTACGCGTAGGTTGTAACACACTGCTTTAAGCTCATGGAATTACATAAAACCGAATGACTGGTCAACGGTGCCCATCTCATAATAACCAACGATATGCTGGTGTAAAAATAAAATTAATATACTACTACAGCTACTTTTTCAACATGGAGAAAAATTTTTTGTACTTACAAGAATATTGGCAACGTAAACGGAAGACCAAGGTAGAGTGTAGCTTACCTGAAAACAGAGTTTTAAAAGTTTAGTAAATACAAACTGTTCAACAACCTATCACATAAAATTAAAAACGTACTCTAAATACATGACCAAAAACACTACAATTGCATGGGGGCGATAACGGAGGCCTGTAATAACAATGATATATAGTGCTGGGTTGTGGTCGATAAGGAATCATCTTCTAGGCTATGCAGAAAGCAGAAGGTAATCCTCCGCAATATTGAGAGTGGTAATGATGTTCAGTCCCAATGGGGCACTGTTAAATGGGGCGTTCCCCAAGGGTCGGTGCTGGGGCCACTGCTGTTTCTTATTTATGTAAATGATATGCCTTCTAGTATTACAGGTGATTCCAAAATATTTCTGTTTGCTGATGACACTACCTTGGTAGTGAAGGATCTTGTGTGTAATATTGAAACATTATCAAATAATGTAGTTCATGATATAAGTTCGTGGCTTGTGGAAAATAATTTGATGCTAAATCACAGTAAGACTCAGTTTTTACAGTTTCTAACCCACAATTCAACAAGAACTGACATTTTAATCAGACAGAATGGGCATGTTATAAGCGAGACGGAACAGTTCAAGTTCCTAGGCGTACGGATAGATAGTAAGCTGTTGTGGAAAGCCCATGTTCAGGATCTTGTTCAGAAACTAAATGCCGCTTTATTTACCATTAGAACAGTATCTGAAATAAGTGACATTTCAACACGAAAAGTAGTATACTTCGTATATTTTCATACGCTTATGTCATACGGTATTATTTTTTGGGGTAATTCTTCTGATTCAAAAAGGGTATTTTTGGCTCAAAAACGGGCTGTTCGAGCTATGTATGGTGTAAGTTCGAAAACCTCTTGTCGACCCCTATTCAATAGTCTGGGAATTTTGACATTGCCCTCACAGTATGTATTTTCTTTAATGTCGTTTGTTGTTAGCAATATTAGCTTATTCCCAAGAGTTAGCAGCTTTCACTCAGTTAATACTAGGCAGAAATCAAATCAGCATGTGGAATGCACTTCCTTGACTCTTGTGCAGAAAGGAGTGCAGTATTCTGCTACATCCATTTTCAATAAGCTACCACAAGAACTCAAAAATCTTAGCAGTAGCCCAAACACTTTTAAGTCTAAACTGAAGAGTTTCCTCATGGCTCACTCCTTCTATTCTGTCGAGGAGCTCCTGGAAGACCTAAAAAATTAAGCAAATTCCAGTGTTACATTCTTGATTTTCTTTATTTAAACTAACGACTTGTCGCCTGAATATGTTTGCCCGCATCTCGTGGTCGTGCGGTAGCGTTCTCGCTTCCCACGCCCGGGTTCCCGGGTTCGATTCCCGGCGGGGTCAGGTATTTTCTCTGCCTCGTGATGGCTGGGTGTTGTGTGCTGTCCTTAGGTTAGTTAGGTTTAAGTAGTTCTAAGTTCTAGGGGACTTATGACCACAGCAGTTGAGTCCCATAGTGCTCAGAGCCATTTGAACCTGAATATGTTTCTTATATTTCATTTTATCTGTTTCTACAATCGTGTTATAATTTCATGTATTGACTCGTTCCATGACCATGGAGACTTCTCCTAAATGTGGTCCCACGGAACAATAAATAAATAAATAAATAAATAAAGCTGTCAACAAAGAGACCAACAAGAGAATTGCAAATAGTAAATGTTAACACAAACAGTAAGAGCTTTAAAGGTTGTTTCAGACCAGTTTTTCGCCATACGGAACGTCAAAAACATTTTACAATGCACTTCAAATGATGACCGTCAAGTCTGTTCGCACCGGTTGTCTACCGTACGGAACGTCGCAACATTCTTCAATGGATTTCAAGTGACGGCCATCAACCGAACGGAAAGGAATGAGCGGAACGAGACGTTAAGTAACTGTACAAAAGTGGATTTTGTATTGTCACGTCTTATTAATTTTTCTGTGTTGCCTGCTTTGCTTTCTTGCCCAGCGAAAATGTTGTAGGAGGACTTGGATATTTTTCTTGTGAGTGTTGTCTTACAAAAGACACAAAATATCTGAAAGCGAAAAATTATTTGTTTTATACAATGCTTGCGCAAAGAATAAGTCAGCACAGTGAAAAATAAGAACTCATTAACTGATGGGACAATTTTCACTAAAAAAAACCCTCTTTTAATGGTAAAGAAGTCATCTCTCTTGAAGGAGTAGAATACTGTTGTTTTTTATGTTATTTGATTCTTAGAAACAAAAGGCTGTGAATAAAATAAAAAGACTCTATGTTATGCCCTCTAAATGCTGTTCCATGGTTTGCTCATATACCGGGTGATCAAAAAGTCAGTATAAATTTGAAAACATAATAACCCACGGAATAACGTAAATAGAGAGGTAAAAATTGACACACATGCTAGGAATGACATGGGGTTTTATCAGGGAAAAAAAGTATTGCTAGACGCGTGAAAGATCTCTTTCGCGCGTCGTTTGGTGAAGATCGTGTGCTCAGCCGCCACTTTCGTCATGCTTGGCCTCCCAGGTCCCCAGACCTCAGTCCGTGCGATTATTGGCTTTGGGGTTACCTGAAGTCGCAAGTGTATCGTGATCGACCGACATCTCTAGGGATGTTGAAAGACAACATCCGACGCCAATGCCTCACCGTAACTCCGGACATGCTTTACAGTGCTGTTCACAACATTATTCCTCGACTACAGCTATTGTTGAGGAATGATGGTGGACATATTGAGCATTTCCTGTGAAGAACATCATCTTTGCTTTGTCTTACATTGTTATGCTAATTATTGCTATTCTGATCGGATGAAGCGCCATCTGTCGTACATTTTTTGAACTTTTGTATATTTTTGGTACTAATAAAACCCCATGTCATTCCAAGCATGTGTGTCAATTTGTACCTCTCTATCTACATTATTCCGTGATTTATTCAGTTTTCAAATTTATACTGACTTTTTGATCACCCGGTATATGTCCTCGAGGAAATAAACAGCGTAAGTGAATATATTTTATGTCTTGCTTCCATTTACAGACCGCAATCATACAAAACATCTAATTAATTTCGCTGTATAATAAACATTTTCAAAAAATGAGGCAAAATATCTGAAAGCGAGAAATGATTTACATACTTGCGTATGTTGCCTGGATGTGGTAGAAAAAGTATTTGTATTCAGGTTCGATGATGGTCGTCACAGACCGAAACTAATTACATATTCAATAAGATTGCGATTTGTAATTGTAATAAAGACATAAACGCTTTTTTGTATCAATGCTTATTTTGTTGGGACTATGTTGCAAACCGTTGACACATATCTACGTTTTGAAATGTTTTCACGACCCTTTCCCTAGTCTTTCAGCAGCGTAGAAAATTAGCCATACAATCTTTATCAAGAATGTCCGTTATTAAGTCCGCTCTGGCAATTAACAAACTCTTTCGTTTCTAGTTCCAAATACCATATTCCGACTTCTGTCTCAAGGATAGCTCAGACCAGCGTTTCGTAACCACCGTCTAGAGGACACATTTACTTGTTGCGAATATATGTCAGATATGTCGCGAGGAATACAATCTTCAGCAGATAAAATATCTACAACATACAAAATTATCGCCAAATTGTTTCTTGGAGTACTTCTTTTTGCAATTTCCATAGCAAAATATATTTTGTACATACTTTAGGTGTTCGCTCACTTCTACATGTGTCGCGAAAATTTGAAACGTAATTTAGTGTACCCCAGAGGACAAAGAAGGTTGAGAAACGCTAGTTTAGACCAAGCTGATACAGACTGCGCATTATGTCATGATACTGAAACCAACATCTCGATCAGCCGACTACTGGCAGCATCCATTTTCATGGAGACTCCTGGAAGACTGTTCGGTTTATCTTAATTGAAGTTTTTCAGTAAAAGTATCTTTATTACAGCGGTAAAATCTTGTGTGGCGTTTGGCTCCACCGAAAGATCTGTGAAAAGAAGTAATATTCCGTACCAAAGGGACAGTTGTTTTAAAAACACAAAAAATTTGCAAACAAGTTTTCCGAGAGTCAGTGAATTTACAGGCAGAACATAAGAAGTGATACCGTTACCAAGCAGATGCGAATGGTCTTCTATTTGAGAGTGTTTACTTGTGTCTAAATATTACAAACTGAATGGTTCAAATGGCTCTGAGCACTATGGGACTTAACATCTGAGGTCATCAGTCCCCTAAACTTAGAACTACATAGACCTAACTAACCTAAGGACATCATACACATCCATGGCCGAGGCAGGATTCGAACCTGCGACCGTAGCAGAAGCGTGGTTCCGGACTAAAGAGCGCAGAACCACTCGGCCACAGCGGCCGGACCAAACTGAATGATAATGGTCATTCATATTTACCTCGTGAAAATACGATGGTCCTCAGATATTAAACTCATTGACTGATGTAGATTTTGCGACAGAATATTAATATGTAACTCACTGCCAGATTTTTCTCTGTAGTTAACGACCTCTAAGAAGCATCCTACATTCATATTGTTTCTGTATCTGTACTAGAGCAAGCAAAAGTCATAAAAGATAAATGTTTATTTTGTATAAAAACCGAACATTACTTATAGAAACAGATATAACTTCTTCTAAAAACGTAATAAAACATTTCGCAAGTGTTATTGAGAAATCGTCAGAAAACTAAATGCTTCCTACCAAACTGTATTTTGTCTTCTTCTCTTGTGATAGCAGCGGTCTAAATGGCACACAGTGTAAAAAATACAAGAATTCACTGAAGAACATAATTCTGTCAGTTGTATAAAGAAGACTTTCAATACAATGTTTCGAACTGTCTGTTAGCGTTTCAACAGGCCAATTAAAAAACGATAAGCACTGATTTACTGTCGGGAATTTCGGAGAAATTAATTTAAATATACTACTACAAGAGTACTACGATGTCTGTTCAAAAAATTCGGAACTTCATCACAGAATTTTTCTACGTTTACGCTTTACTTATTGTGCATGGTCTCCTTCGAAATATTCTCCTCCAAAATTGATACACTGCTGCCAACGGTGTTTCCACTTCCGGAAGCAATCTTGGTACGCCTACTGCTAGATCGCTCGAAGCCGTCTGCGAATTTTCTTTTATCTCGTCTATCGCTGCAAATCATCTTTCTCTCAACGGGTTTTAAATACTGCAAATAAAAAGAATCCGCAGTGGCCAGGTCTGGAGAATACGAAGGATGAGGTAGCACAGTGATTTCGTTTTTTGTACAACAGTCACGCATCAACAGAGATGAATGTGGAGATGCGTTAATGGCACCAACAGGGGTTAACGTGCGGGTGCGTTATCGTGATTCAAGATCTATGAATTGACTTGCCACGTTTCAGGCCGTTTCCTTCTCACATTTTCTCGCAGGCGTCGCAACACGACCCGATATCACCATCGATTAACGGTTTGTCCCTATGGCACGAATTCATGATTAACTAATACTTCAAAGTCAAAGAAAACTATCAGCACGGCTTTGACATTCGACCTGGTCTGACGAGCTTTTTTGGCCTTGGTGAACGTTTCCTGACCCGCTGTGAAGGTTGAAACTTGGTCTCAACATCATAACCGTAGACCCACGACTCATCACCAGTTACGATTCTCTTAAGGAACATCTCGTTCTCATTCGTGCGATCCAAAAGCTCTTCACAGATTGTGAGGCGATGCTCTTTCTGGTCCTGACTCATGAGCCGTGGGACGAAACTGACGGCAACACGATGCATTCCAACATGCTGTGTCAGGATTTCGTAACGTGATCCAACCGAAATGTTACATTCTTCCGCAATCTCTCGGACAGTCAGCATTCGATAAGCATGCACAATTTCGTTGACGGTCCTGACATGAGCGGCGTCGGTAGACGTCGAAGGGCGACCTGCACGAGGGTCATTTTTAAATTCAATCCGGCCGTTTTTTAAACCGTGTGAACCATTCGTAACACCGAGTACGGCTTAAGTACCCGTCACTGTAGGCTTCTTGCGTCATTTGGTGTGTCTCTGTAAAAGTTTTCTTGTGGTTTAAATGGCTCTGAGCACTATGAGACTTAACTTCTGAGGTCATTAGTCCCCTAGAACTTAGAACTACTCATACCTAACTAACCTAAGGACATCACACACATCCATGCCCGAGGCAGGATTCGAACCTGCGACCATAGCGGTCACGCGGTTCCAGACTGTAGCGCCTAGAACCGCTCGGCCACTCCGGCCGACGTTTTCTTGTGTTTCACGCAAAATTTAATGAAGAGGCGTTGCTCCTCTAACTCTGCCGTCTCGAAATTCACAACAGCACTGAGCAATTATTAACAGACATGCAATGCAGAAACTTCCGGCAGTCACACATTAAACACAGAGGCGTACAGGGATGCGAACGGCATTTCGCGTTCTCATTTCGCTCCAACACATCATTGGCGCGAAATTACGAATTCTCTGGAATTTTTTGAACAGTCCTCGCACTAATACAATTAAGTCGTATTAAAATCAGTACTTGATATCAGATGATAATGAGAATAACTGGCCGCGCGGGATTAGCCGAGCGGTCCAAGGCGCTGCAGTCAGGGACTGTGCGGCTGTTCCCGGCGGAGGTTCGAGTCCTCCCTGGGGCATGGGTGTGTTGTTTGTCCTTAAGATAATTTAGGTTAAGTAGTGTGTAAGCTTAGAGACTGATGACCTAAGCAGTTAAGTCCCATAAGATTTCACACACATTTTTTTGAGAATAACTGTAACTATCGGCTGTTCGCAAAGTGCTTCCTGACAGAAACTCGACTTTTTGCCCTCCGTCACGTTACTTCCATTTCAGTTTCACACGTTATGATTATATGTTGTCTACGACGGGAGGTGTCCCATAACCTCACTTTCACCGCTCGGTACTGGAGGAGTGAGGCGGCGTTGTGTTGACGTTCCGTTTGGTGTGGAGACACCGGCATTCGACTGCGGAGTGCTTTCCGCTCCGCCACATTCCACTGACTTCCGTTCCACTGACGTCAGACGTGAATAGCCCTTAAAAACGCAGAGGCACTGGCGGAGGCAGCAAACGCCTTGGAGGAGGGAAAAAAAATCTAGATCCGCTCCCGAGTTTATGTAACGACCAGCGAATTCAGTAGAAGTTAACAGACTTCGGAATTGCTGAGATTCCTTCAGAAAGCATGAAACGGGCTCTAATATCCGCGGAACGAGGAAGTGACTGCGGTGTAAGAGGTGTCGTAAAGAAGCCAACTCAAGGCTCTTTCAGTCCGACCGAAATGCGCTGCGCAAGGGCTTCCCGCCCGTTTCTGGGGGTAAAAACTCGCCAGGAATACGGCGATGAGCTCGCCGTTACGGCACGGAAAGACGGGAGCTGCGCGATGCATCATCCCGCTCGGGACGAGTTCCCGCTGAGCCGCCCGGCTAATTAAGTGCGGCGAGCGGCTGCAGGCGGCAGGTTTTCGCTCTACAGGGCCGCTTGCGATTACGCGGAAACTTGCATGCACGGCGGGGACCGGCCCGACCTAGTTGCTGTGCTTTGATCGCATGCTAATGAGCCCCGCCTCAGGCGCCCATTTGCCGACCGGAATATCCGGCCGCAGTTTATCTCAACTGTGATCCCCGACGAGACAGCCCCTGACAATACACTTGTCCGGTAGATACACCGCTGCCCAGGGAAACTGCAACAGCTTGTCTGCATCTACATACATCCTGTGCGAGCCACAGTGAAGGGCACGGCAGAGTTTACTTAGCATGGTTATAGTTACTCCCGTTACATCACGTAGGGCGCGCGGGAAGAATGACTGTTTAAATCCCTTTGTACGCGCATTAATTAGTCTGACCTGGTCTTGACGATCCTACGGAAGTAGTACGTAGAGGGCTGAGTATATTTTCAAATGACAGAACACAGCAGTCGTCCTTTTCTTGCAGGTTTTATTCGGCAAATCTAGCTTTTGGCCAGCGCCTAGCCATTACCAATGATAAAAAATAAATGAAGTGCATAGTCAGGCGATATAATATGAAGTTACAACTCGCGGCACAACCTATGTGACTTATACATTAGATTACAAATCACTATTTCATAGTATCAATGCATGTTCTAGTACGTCAGTCACCTGTTGTTCGGGCTTCTGTCACAGTTCTTTCAAGACTGCTGTATAATGAAAGTAGGCTTTGCGGAGAACACGTTGATTGGCTGTATGGCGCTCTCTATATGAACTACGTAATATATAACACTCAAAGGAAAGCAGCTATGGTCTCAAAAAGAAACTTCAAATTTGTATACGACTAACACAAAATAAAACACAAGTAAAATTATTTACGATGCGCTCCGACTTATTTCCACATTTAACAGTAAACTCAAATTTTAAGTATTTTTAGAGACCATAGCTGCTTTCCTTTCAGTGTTATATATCACGTAGCTCATTCAGAGGGCGCCATACAGCCAATCGACGTGTTCTCCGCAAAGCCTACATTAATCGTAGAATGGTGCTGAAAGAACTGTGACAGAAGCCCGAGCAACAGGGGATGACGACCTAGAACAAGCACTGATACTACGAAATGGTGGTATGTAACCTAGTATAAAAGCCATATTGGTTACCCCATGAATCACGGACCTTGGCGTTGGTGGGGAGGCTTGCGTGCCTCAACGATACAGATAGCCGTACCGTAGGTGCAACCACAACGGAGGGGTATCTGTTGAGAGGCCAGACAAACGTGTGGTTCCTGAACAAGGGCAGCAGCTTTTTCAGTAATTGCAGGGGCAACAGTCTGGATGATTGACTGATCTGGCCCTGTAACACTAACCAAAATAGCCTTGCCGTTCTGGTACTGTGAACGGCTGAAAGCAAGGGGAAACTACAGCCGTAATTTTTCCCGAGGGCATGCAGCTTTACTGTATGATTAAATGATGATGGCACCCTCTTGGGTAAAATATTCCGGAGGTAAAATAGTCCCCCATTCGGATCTCCGGGCGGGGACTACTCAGGAGGACGTCGATATCAGGAGACAGAAAACTGGCGTTCTACGGATCGGAGCGTGGAATGTCAGATCACTTAATCGAGCAGGTAGGTTAGAAAATTTAAAAAGGGAAACGGATAGGTTAAAGTTAGATATAGTGGGAATTAGTGAAGTTCGGTGGCAGGAGGAACAAGACTTCTGGTCAGGTGAATACAGGGTTATAAACACAAAATCAAATAGGGGTAATGCAGGAGTAGGTTTGATAATGAATAAAAAAATAGGAGTACGGGTAAGCTACTACAAACAGCATAGTGAAAGCATTATTGTGGCCAAGATAGACACGAAGCCCACGCCTACTACAGTAGTACAAGTTTATACGCCAACTAGCTCTGCAGATGACGAAGAAATTGATGAAATGTATGATGAGATAAAAGAAATTCTTTAGGTGGTGAAGGGAGGCGAAAATTTAGTAGTCATGGGGCCCGCATCTCGTGGTCGTGCGGTAGCGTTCTCGCTTCCCACGCCCGTGTTCCCGGGTTCGATTCCCGGCGGGGTCAGGGATTTTCTCTGCCTCGTGATGGCTGGGTGTTGTGTGATGTCCTTAGGTTAGTTAAGTTTAAGTAGTTCTAAGTTCTAGGGGACTGATGACCTAAGATGTTAAGTCCCATAGTGCTCAGAGCCATTTGAACCAAGTAGTCAGGGGTGACTGGAATTCAAGCGTAGGAAAAGGGAGAGAAGGAAACATAGTAGGTGAAAATGGATTGTGGGTAAGAAATGAAAGAGGAAGCCGTCTGGTAGAATTTTGCGCAGAGCATAACTTAATCATAGCTAACACTTGGTTCAAGAATCATGAAAGAAGGTTGTATACATGGAAGAACCCTGGAGATACTAAAAGGTATCAGATAGATTATATAATGGTAAGACAGAGATTTAGGAACCAGGTTTTAAACTGTAAGACATTTCCAGGGGCTGATGTGGACCCTGAAAACAATCTATTGGTTATGAACTGTAGATTAAAACTGAAGAAACAGCAAAAAGGTGGGAATTTAAGGAGATGGGACCTGGATAAACTGAAGGAACCAGAGGTTGTACAGAGATTCAGGGAGAACATAAGGGAACAATTGACAGGAATGGGGGAAAGAAATACAGTAGAAGAAGAATGGGTAACTTTGAGGGATGAAATAGTGAAGGCAGCAGAGGATCAAATAGGTAAAAAGACGAGGGCTAGTAGAAACCCTTGGGTAACAGATGAAATATTGACTTTAATTGATGAAAGGAGAAAATATAAAAATGCAATAAATGAAGCACGCAAAAAGGAATACAAACGTCTCAAAAATGATATCGACAGGAAGTGCAAAATGGCTAAGCAGGAATGGCTAGAGGACAAATGTAAGAATGTAGAGGCTTATCTCACTAGGGGTAAGATAGATACTGCCTACAGGAAAATTAAAGACACCTTTGGAGAAAGGAGAACCACTTGTATGAATATCAAGAGCTTTGATGGAAACCTAGTTCTAAGCAAAGAAGGGAAAGCAGAAAGGTGGAAGGAGTATATAGAGGGTCTATACAAGGCGATGTACTTGAGGACAATATTATGGAAATGGAAGAGGATGTAGATGAAGATGAAATGGGAGATATGATACTGCGTGAAGGGTTTGACAGAGCACTGTAAGACCTGAGTCGAAACAAGGCCCCGGGAGTAGACAACATTCCATTAGAACTACTGACAGCCTTGGGAGAGCCGGTCCTGACAAAACTCACCCATCTGGTGAGCAAGATGTATGAGACAAGCGAAATACCCCTCAGACTTGATGAAGAATATAATAATTCCAATCCCAAAGAAAACAGGTGTTGACAGATGTGAAAATCACCGAACTATCAGTTTAATAAGTCACAGCTGCAAAATACTAACGCGAATTCTTTACAGACGAATGGAAAAACTGATAGAAGCCGACCTTGGGGAAGATCAGTTTGGATTCCGTAGAAATGTTGGAACACGTGAGGCAATACTGACCCTACGACTTATCTTGGAAGCTAGATTAAGGAAAGGCAAACCTACGTTTCTAGCATTTGTAGACTTAGAGAAAGCTTTTGGCAATGTTGACTGGAATACTCTCTTTCAAATTCTGAAGGTGTCAGGGGTAAAATACAGGGAGCGAAAGGCTATTTACAATTTGTACAGAAACCAGATGGCAGTTATAAGAGTCGAGGGGTATGAAAGGTAAGCAGTGGTTGGGAAGGGAGTGAGACAGGGTTGTAGCCTCTCCCCGATGTTATTCAATCTGTATATTGAGCAAGCAATAAAGGAAACAAAAGAAAAGTTCGGAGTAGGTATTAAAGTCCATGGAGAGGAAATAAAAATTTTGAGGTTCGCCGATGACATTGTAATTCTGTCAGATACAGCAAAGGACTTGGAAGAGCAGTTGAATGGAATGGACTGTGTCTTGAAAGGAGGGTATAAAATGAACATCAACAAAAGCAAAACGAGGATAATGGAATGTATTCGAATTAAGTCGGGTGATGCTGAGGGAATTAGATTAGGAAATGAGACACTTAAAGTAGTAAAGGAGTTTTGCTATTTGGGGAGCAAAATAACTGATGATGGTCGGAGTAGAGAGGATATAAAATGTAGACTGGCAATGGCAAGGAAAGCGTTTCTGAAGAAGAAAAATTTATTAACATCGAGTATAGATTTAAGTGTCAGGAAGCCATTTCTGAAAGTATTTGTATGGAGTGTAGCGATGTATGGAAGTGAAACATGGACGATAAATAGTTTGGACAAGAAGAGAATGCTGAAGATTAGATGGGTAGATCACATAACTAATGAGGAGGTATTGAACAGAATTGGGGAGAAGAGGAGTTTGTGGCACAATTTGACTAGAAGAAGGGATCGTTTGGTAGGACATGTTCTGAGACATCGAGGGATCACCAATTTAGTATTGGAGGGCAGCGTGGAGGGTAAAAATCGTAGAGGAAGACCAAGAGATGAATACACTAAGCAGATTCAGAAGGATGTAGGCTGCAGTAGGTACTGGGAGATGAAGAAGCTTGCACAGGATAGAGTAGCATGGAGAGCTGCATCAAACCAGTCTCAGGACTGAAGACCACAACAACAACAACAATAGGTTACGCCACGTGTTGTAACCTTTTACAATATCTCCTGACTATGTACTTCTT
Source organism: Schistocerca piceifrons (assembly GCF_021461385.2). Lineage (NCBI taxonomy): Eukaryota > Metazoa > Arthropoda > Insecta > Orthoptera > Acrididae > Schistocerca > Schistocerca piceifrons. The sequence goes on from NC_060139.1 coordinate 946,337,320, forward strand.
GTATTTTTTAGCATTGACAATGGCTAGGCGCTAGTCGAAAGCTAGATTTGCCGCATAAAGCCTGCAAGAAAAGGACAACTGGTTGTTGTGCTCTATCATCTGAAAGTCATATCACAGTCGTGGAGTGCATCCAAGTTCCTAATGGGAGGTCACAGATTTGAGTATATTTCTAAATTCTTCATTTAATACAGGTTACTGAAAATATGTAAATAAGCTTTCGAGGGACGATTAGCGTCTATCTTCAAGTGTCTGCCAATCTATGCTCTTAGAATGAAAACATGGTCCAAATAGGCTGCGTTCCGCACATTATCCGAGCAGTTGACCAATTTCAAGCGCGGGTCATTTTCAAGTATATATTTCAAGCTTCACCTGAAAATGATTAACAATTGAAATCGGCCAACTACACGGATAATATACAGAATGCAGGTTACTTGGACCACGTTTTCATTCTCACAACACGTTGCGGCTGTGCATCTCCACAAAAATAATATTTTAAAAAATTCAGGGTTTTCCAACATTTCTTTAACGCTCTCCCGCGAGTCAAACAAATCTGTGAGCATTCATGCCGCCCTTCTTTGCTCAATAAACTCACTCGATAAAAAATTAGTCACTCATAGAGAAATCGTCACATGCATCATTTTAATACCGTCCGCCCCCGCACCTGATAACCGCCTGGTTTCGGTTAGGAAGTGAGTCCACAAGGTCGTGCTTGTGCGTCGCACTCAGACTAAGCCACTCGTTGAGGATCTGATCGCGGAATTCCACCAAATCGCGGGGATGTTGATGCCGGCGTTTTATCCCCTGTTGCAACACGTCCTACAGATTTTCTCTGGCGTTCAAATCAGATGATTTTGCAGGCCAATCGAGACGTAATTGAGTGGGAGCGCGTTCAGAAAACCAGCCACGTATTCTCCCCCCCCCCCCCCCCCCAATTGAGCTTTGCTGTTGTCCTCTTGAAAAATAGGGGTATGAATACATGCAGATGTTTACTAAAAGGCAACACCTGATCATTCAAAATGTTTAATTAAACTTTCCGGTTCATGTTAGTGAACGGCCCCGACTCATGATGAGAAAAACACCCCTGAACATCACAGACCCACCTCCGGTCTGAACCTGACCTTGCACACATTCATGATGAATTGTTTCATTTGGCCTTCGGAGCACTGGGCGAAGTGCGTCATTTAAATATAGGTAAAAATGTGGCTGGTCAGACCACGTTGCGTTCCGCCAGTCGGCTACTGTCCATGTTCGACGATTTCCAGCCTACTAAAGACGCACAGCTTTATACGTACGTGCGAGCAATGGGCTCTTGTGAGGTGACCGACTCCAAATGTTCACTGCATGCAGTTTCCTTCGCAACGATCTCTCGCTGACAGGTGGGGTCGTACCTTCATTCACTGCCTGTGGCAATTCCTGTCAGGTCTGGAATCGATTTTGATTCCTAAACCGTGAAACGCGTCTCCGGTCCGTCCCAGACAGCATCTTTTTCCTACCTCATTTCTGACGTCATGTTTCGTGGTCATGTTTGTTGCACCACTGCTTGTGGACACGATGAACAGTTCGCCGCCACACACCAACAACTCCTGCAACGTCGTATGGCCACGGGCATGGCAGAACACGGCTGTTCCTTTTTGTCATTCTGTCACGTCCTCACATTTACCCACGTTTACGTACAACGTCCGCTCGAAACATAAATGTCTCGCTGATCGCTACTTCCTTAAGCCCACGTGCATGAAGCGCGCGCGCAGATGAGTAAGTGACTCGATCACTGTGCCGTCTGTAAAGACTTAACGATTCATCTGTCCGTGCGCTCTGGAGTGCCTAATTTTTTGTCTGGCGAGCTTATATTAGTCCTGTTTCGTACGAGTCCACACACTTGAGAAATATTCTAAGACGGGCTGCACAAACAATTTGAAAGCAATCTCTTTTATAGACTGAATGCATTTTCTCAGTATCCTGCCAATGAGCTGGCAATAAAAGAAACCAAGAAGAAACTTGGAAATTGAATTAAAGTTCAGACATTAATAAATAAGCACTGTGAGGCTTGCCGATAACATCTGATCTGTCAGCGCAGCGAAAGACTTGCATGAGCAGTTGAACGGATGGACAGTGGCTTGCTAAGATATTACATGACGAGCATCGACAAAGATAAAACAAATGTAATGAGATGTAATCGAATTAAATCTGGGGACGTTGACGAAATTAGACTGGGAAATGAGGCCCTAAAAGTATTAGACGTGTTTTGTTATTTGGGCAGTAAAATACATGAGGGCCGAATTGGAAGGATATAAAATGCAGACTGGCAACAGCAGCGTTTCTGTAAAAGAGAAATTTGTTAACATCTCATACAAATTTAAGAGTTTAGAAGTCGTTCCTGGTGTTCTTTGTATACAGTGCAGTCTTGTACGAAAGTGAAACATTGACGATAAGCAGTTAAGACAAAAAGAGAACAGAAGCTTTTGGAATGTCATGTTATAAATGATATATGAAAAATTAGCTGGGTCGATCGAATGACTACGGAGGAGTAGCTGAATCGGACTGAGGGAAAATTGAATATGTGGCACAAGTTGACTAAAAGAAGGGATGGACTGACAGGACACACACTGAGACATCAAAGAGTCCTCAAGTTGATAATGGAAGGAAGCCTGGGTGGGTTTAAACTGTAGTGGTACACCAATATTCCAACGCAGTGAACAGGTTGCAATAATTACGCAAAGAAAAAGAGATTTGGGAAAACAAGTGCAAATGAACGGAAGTCTGCCACCTGCTTTACGCGAGTATTTTCGTATTGTAAGGTACTTAATTTTACATTTCTATACACTTAAAGCAGCGTTGCACCATGTAGCAATATTATCAAGTTCCAACTCATTATTCATGTAGCTTTTTTTTCAAACAGCACTTCACTGTGTACAACTGCATCATATCTGAAAGGTGAGGTTACTATTAACAGTGTCTGATAAGTCATTAATATACAATGTCAACAGCAATTGTCCCAAGACGCTACCCTGGTGCACACCTGAAAATACTTCTCCTTGTGGCGATGAGTCTCCATCCAAAACAACATGCTCCATTCTCGTTACCAAGAAAACCTATACCCAGTCACAAAATTGGTGTGTGTCGCAGGCATCCATAAAATCGTCACACAATCTAAAATACTGAGACACAGTCGGCTGAAGTAGAGAGTGAAAATATGCCAATTTGGATCTGGCGAACGATTTCCGTATAACACATTCACAGATGGATGTACGTAAGTAGTTCTCGATCTAGCTGTGTCCATTTACACGTCCCATAAAGCGCTCAACGAAGTGTGTGCTAAACCGAATGGGAAACGCGGACGCTGCATGAAGTGTACTTCAGTACCGCACGCACAGAGAGCAACTGTGGCGTCGAATGTTACATGCAAATTAGCAGTTCTTGCTTTCCTTGCCGCAACTGCATGATATGCCGTGAATATTGGTGAAAAAACGGATAAGCAGGATGGAGGAGAGGGGTAGTCTGATATTTCTTCGAAAATATCTTTAAGATGACGAATACTAGTTCCCAAGTTAAATGAGGAATGAGCGAGTTTAATTATCTATTCGTACCAGACCTTGAGCAACAGACACTACCTAAAGCAGGACACTGTGATGAAAAGACGTATTACTTTTTCGCGGAAGTTTTCGGCTGTTCTAAGATTCCACGCTACTGTGAATCGAAGTATGTCAAAAAACTATAGTTTTGGTGTGTAAAGACCTTAATTGCTAGCATTTCTTTCCCATTGCGGTCTTAGTGATACGTCTTTCTCGGCAGTACTGTGAATGCAGAGTTTTTCCTTCTCTTCTTAATTTCCTCCACTACTGTCGGCAACCTACACTCTTTTAACGCACAGCATATTTCGTTTAATACTGTATCACACATGTTCCTGTTATGATAATTTTTACTTCTGCTGTTAATTAGTAACAGCATCACTTCATGTCGTTCAATTAACACACTCCCATGTTCCTTGCATAAACGTACTGTATTCTGACATACTTGTTCTAGAAATTATTTTGCCAGCACACTGTGAAATGCACAGCTGCAGACATCTTCGCCGCTGAAAGGCACACGTATGAGTAAACGCTTCGGCTACTATTGGCAGCGGTTGTCTAACATCGCTTTCACGCTCGAGTATAGACTAGCCATTGTTCCCATGCAATATGCAACGGCATGTTGGGGATAACACCGCAGACACTTACGCGCCAAAGGGAACATGCAAACTGGCACTAAGGTTCAACAGAAAATCACTCTCATGTATGTAGTGAGCTACACAAAACGTGCAAAAAGAAAAATGCGACCAGAAATGGTTAAATAGTGTAAGGAAAATGGTCACATACTTAATGCAGAAGACTTCCTGAAACTGTCTCGGACCTTGCTATCCGTGCGTCCTAAACATAAACTGCTGCTTGTCACAGCAACAGAAGTTCCCAAGTTGTCCTGAAGGGAAGCCAGAAAAACCATAAAATTGTTGCTGCTACCTATTTGTTCTTTTATTGAAAGTTCTTACACCACTTTTTACGGGCCGTTTATGGCGCAAGACAGTGCAGTTAAACAGTTTACACTGTCTTGATGTGCTGCCTTTTATGAACACTGGCTTGTTTCGCGTTGTTTTCGCACGACCGTGTCAACACAGCCGCGCTCTTGTTTTGGTCTTAACTAACAGTTACGACACCACAAGTCCATGGGTGTAAAAATGTTCTCTGCAGGAGTGTTTTATTTTTATTGACCAAGGACTCAATGGTCAGTGCATACATGGGTTACTGCAGACCAGTTTTGCAGCCATGGCATCTGTAAGAACATTTACTGGGTAGGTAATGGCCGTGTTACGATGCAGTTTTCTATGAGGCTGTATTCTGTCCGTGACATAAAAGGGAGGCCACAATTGAGAAAGGAGTGAGACACGTTATTCAAAGTGTACACAGAGCTGTCAGTAAAGGGAACTAGCGGGAAATGTGGAAAAGGAATTGAAGTTCAGGGACATCAGTGACAACTTTTTATCTTCGCCAGTGTCACTGCAATTCCTTTACAGACGGGAAAGAACTTGGAAGACGTGTTGAAAGGAATGGATAATATCATGAAAAGACGTTACATGATGAAAAACAACAAAAACAAACCAAAGTTAAAACCAGGCGATGCGGAGGAGATTAGTTTAGAAAATAAGACGCATAGTAGTAGATGAGAATTGCTATTTGGATAGCAAAATTACTAATGACAGCAGAACTAAAGAGAGTATCAAATGCAGCCTGGCAATAGCAAGAAATGAGAAATGTGTTAAAATCAATTGAAATGACTGACCGGTCGTGTGGCTAAGGTCTCCCGTCGGGTAGACCGTTCGCCTGGTGCAGGTCTTTCGAGTTGACGCCACTTCGGCGACCTGCGCGTCGATGGGGATGAAATGATGATGATTAGGACAACACAACACCCAGTCCCTGAGCGGAGAAAATCTCCGACCCAGCCGGGAATCGAACCCGGGACATTAGGATTGAAATTGAAATGTTAGTGTCAAGAAGACTTTTATCGAAGTATTTTTCTGGAATTTAGCCTTAATTTGAAGTGAAAAGTGCTCGATAAAGAGCACGAATATTAAGAGGATAGAAGATTTTAAAATATGGTGTCACAGAAGAACGCCGAAGACTAGATGTGTAGATCGTGTAACCAAGGAAGAGGCACTCCATCGGACAGGGGGAAATTAGCTTTACGGCATAATTTGATCAAAAGTACGGACACGCTGATAAATATAGCCCTTTGAGCAATCGAGAACAGTCTTTTCGAGATCCAAAAGGACTCTGGTAGGCATCTGAGAACCGAAAAGTTTCTTCAGGACAGTGTAGCTGCTAGGATCGCTGTACACTTCAACCACGCAGCTGTCGCTATCCGAGTCAGTTCTCAGATGTGTATCGAGCGTGTCTGCGTCTATAATGGGGACACTAAACTGAAAATTTATTATCTCCAGTACTTTCATCAGAACTGATTTTCATAATATTTTATGCTCTTGTGTTTTCATAATAAATTTTCAAAATTAAGGGAAGGATTTTTAGCGAACTTCACGGTACATGATAGCAGCCAAACAGCTGCAGAATAAAGATTTATTGAAATGCTTGACCACGGTTTCGGTATATCTAAATGTACCTTCATCAGAAGCAAAAATACACTAAAATCACATGCTGCAGTTGAGGTGCCAAAGCCGTCGTCAGTAGTTAAAATTAAAATATCACCTCCATCCGTACAGCATAATTATAAAGAGATGGTCGAAGCGAACACGGCATACTATCTGCAGGATTTGCTTTTAGTGTATTTTTTTCTGATGAAGGTATTTTTAGATATACCGGAACTGTGGTCAAGGATTTCAATAAATCTTTATTCTGCAACTGTTTGGCTGTTATCATTTACCGTTAAGATTTTCAACAGTTGCTACTTCAGCCATGTTTAAAATTTTGAGATTATTTGCGAAATTATAGGCGGCTACATTAATCCAAATATAAAGTGCGCATGGTCCAATATTGTCTTTTTTTTAAAGAAATGTGTCCTTCGATGCAAAGTTCTTTTTTTTTTTTTTGCAGTAAATGCAAGCCATCACATGAACTCAAATACTAAGAAGCAGCTAGAAACGAACGGAACCGAAAATACGTCAAAGAACCAAGACATTTTACGAGTACAACCAACGACTGTGCTCGTTCTCGCCTCAACCCGATCAGCAACGTGAAATGGGCGGTCACGTTCTCGCATGTATAGGCTACTGAAGTAAGTTTTCAAGAACTCGTACAAAAGAGGGCACCTCAATTCTCGGTTCTCAGACTGCCAAATAGTATATAGGACAGGCACAACACAGTACATTTGGCCGATGTCGCTAAGTATTCTCCGTTTCTCTCTCTCTCTCTCTCTCTCTCTCTCTCTCTCTCTCTGTGTGTGTGTGTGTGTGTGTGTGTGTGTGTGTGTGTGTGTGTGTGTGTACGTGTGCGTGCGCTTAACGAATCAACGTTGAGACTTCTTACTTCAACAGCATAATTATAAAGGATGTTCCAGAAGTGTTACGACAAACTCCAGGGGTCGTAGAGTGTCTTTAGGGACAAATCGACGATACAGAGCGTCGAAGTTACAGGCGCCGGCGCCTGCCAATAGGCCACCCCTTCGACAGCAAACGTGACTTTGTACGCTGACGGACCGGACTGTTGGCGGAGCATCTCACAATGTTATTTGTGATTCAGTGATGGCGAGACTGCCACGATCGCCAGCGGAGAAGATGGCACTAGCTTAGACGCAGACAGGACTTGTCTCTTAAAATGTGGTGGTCTGTCGCCTTGGTGGACGAAGGATTCGGACACGGGTTTCCATCTGCAGTATATTTTTCCCATGTATACCGAAAAACACTGGAGATTTTAGAGGGTTCCAAGAGAAAAATGAACTGCGCTCGGAAACGCCTGTCCGAAACCGTCAACCACCGAGACAACAGAGGATCGCATTTATAGGAGACAAGGCCGTTCTACGTAGTGGCTAGCTCCCTCTCCACTGGCGATCGTAGCAATCAATCGCGAACACTCAATAATAAACATCTTTGTGAGACCTTCCCCCTATGCTTCGGCAGCGTATAAAGAAGGGGTGGTCTAGAGGCAGCCGCCGGCGTCTATTAACTTCCACGCTCTGCAGCGCCGTTGGATGACTTTTTCGCACATGGGATCCTGTTCTAGATCTGTTTCCCAAGAAACACTCCACAGCCCTCGAAGCTCGACGCAATATTCCTAGGAGACCCTGTACACAGGGTGAATCCGAATTTCACCGACAAATTTCGTAAGTGGTTTTGGATTACTTTCTGAGTATTTTGGGACAAGGGACCCTTCCTCTCCCGCGCCTCATTACAGAGTAATTGCATTTCATTTGACGTCTCAACCCCATTTACCTTTGTTTTTGTTTTATTCAATATTTTAGCTAAGGCCACAACACTGCCAAAGTTGACATAAAAAAAACTCTTTGGCGCAAGAACGTGTCCGGATATTGGCCTGACTGCGGGTACAGAGCAGTCTTTCTGCGCCGAGGCGCTAAGAGGGGGAGGGTGACGGGCCTACCGCCCCGGCCGCCTTTTACCCCAAGGGAAAGTTCCAGGCACTCAATTGTATCAGGCTGAGTGGACCTGTGGCTGTCCTGGAGTGATTGGAATGGGGAAAAGTCCCTCCCCTGTCAGGCATTTACCCTAGGACCACCACGGCAATTGTCTAGTGTTCTACCCGCTAGAGCACCATGGCCACGAGGCTGATATATACAATAAAAATGTGTTTCACTTTGTCACTACGTCTAACGAACACTGAGGAGACAAAAGTCATGGGATAACGATATGCAGACATACAGATGGTGGTAGTATCGTCTATACAAGGTATAAAAGAGCTGTGCCTTAGCAGAGCTGTTATTTGTACTCAGGTGATTCATGTGAAAAGCGTTCCAAGATGATTATGGCCGTACGACAGGAATTAACAGAATGCGGAATGGTAGTTGGAGTTAGACGCATGGGACATTCCATTTCGGAAATCGTTTGGGGATTCAATATTCTGAGATCCATTGTGTTAAGACTGAGCCGAGAATATCAAATTTCAGGCATTATCTCTCACCAAGGACAACGTAGAGGTCGACGGCCTTCACTAACGACCTAGATCAGCGGCGTTTGCGTACAGTGGTTGTCGGTGCTAACAGACACGTAACACGGCGTGATGTAACAGCAGAAATCAATGTACGAGGAACGTCTCCTTTAGGACAGTGCGGCGAAATTTGGCATTAACGCGCTATGGCAGCAGACGACCCACTCCAGTGCCTTTGCTGACAGTACGATCGCCTGCAATGCCGTTCCTGGTCTCATGACAACATCGGTTGGATCCTACATGTCTGGAAAACCGTCATGACTGGAACCATCTGGCCGTCAACCGTCTGAGTGGAAAGCCTAGTCAGATGAGTCCCGATTTCAGTTGGTAAGAGCTGGTGGTAGCGTTCGAGTGTGGTGCAGATCCCACGAAGCCGTAGACCCAATCTATGAACAAGACATTGTGCAAGCTGGTGGTGGCTCCATAATTGCGTGGGCTGTGTTGACATGGAACGGAGTGGGCCCTCTCGATGCTTCCATTTGCAGCCATTCATGGACGTCATGTCCCAAACAATGATGGAATTTTTATCGATGACAGTGTGCCATGTTACCAGGCCGCAATTGTTCACAGTTGGTTTGAAAAATATTTGGACACTCCGAGCGAATGGTTTTCCACCCAGATCGCCCAACATGAATCCTACTGAATACGTATGGGACATAGTCGGGAGATCAGTTTGTGTACGAAATCCTGAACCAGCAACACTTTCGGAATTATAGACGGCTACAGAGGGAGCATGGCTAAATATTTCTGCAGGGGCTTCGAACGACTTGTTGAGTCAATACTATGTCGAGTTGCTGCACTGCGCTGGGCAAATGGCCTGACATAGTATTAGGATGTGTCCCATGACTTTGTCACCTCGGTGTATATTTTGCGTAATTTTATCTTTATAACTATAATGCACTGAAAATATCTGCACAGCAGTACAAATCTTGATGCTATGCACTGCGTGTCTTGGTCGGAAACAAACTCGTTCCTTATATGAGAAACCGGATCCTTCCGTGTTTACCACTTCGAGTTTTTTTTCTATGTTGTGAAGGGATTTTCACAGAATCAAACCGAACAAATCATAATTACATTTGTGGCGTCGTCCGAAGAGCGAGATTCCCAGCAAGGTTGCTTCCTCGCAACGTAACCACGAGGAAAACTAGTCGCTGCACGCCGCATCGACGAATGAGCGACACCGGCGCAGCCACGCCAAGAAACGTTTCGCTACGCCTCTGCAACGGATCTTCTACTCATCCAGTAAGACGACAACATCGTCTCGTAGTAGGCCAGCTGTGTGATCAATGTATGAGGCACAGCTCTACCTGAAAGTTACTATTTAATGTGTGCTGGCGTAAGCTGTCTCCAGCACTCCGGTAGGCAAAGATATAGCAAGAAATCGACAGCAGGCGCAGCAGCAAGCGCGCCTGTCACGAGAGAGGCCGGAGACACTCGCAAGCAAAACGCCGCCAACGCCCTCTCGACCGCAAGTATTTAGATCGCCGTCACTGACAGAAGGGCCTCGGTCAGTCACTAGCTCAATATCAGTGTGAGTCTGAGTCTCTCAGTCACTAGCTCAATCACTGACGCACTTAGCACTCCAAGTTGGCGTCTGTCAGTACACTGCGACCAGATTAGTGTACATAGCAGGACTTGTACTTTAACCATAGCGATACTTAAGTTTGTAGTAGCAAGAAGACCGATATTGTCTGCAAGAGGACTATCACAGAAGAGCTTGTACCACAACACATGGAATCTGTTAAAGATAAGTAGCTTCCTGTTCATGTAAATAAAGAACCCTGCCAATCCACGTGTGGAGTTGTGTTGTAGAAAGGTAATACCGGCCACCAAACAACATCCTCTCCCTTGCTTCCCATGGTACAAGACTCAACATAATGCACTTTGAGGGACAGAGTTGTATTTTGACTGTATCAAGTGAAACGTTAATGTTCAGAGACAGTAGTACATTCTCATGACATTCCTGTCGAAATGAATTATACAAAGTAACTCATCTGTGTTGCAGTAAAGTGACCTAATATTTTGTGTATTACAGTATCCATTTGATGTCCTCCCAGAACAACGTAAAAACACATCGTTGTACGGACGAGTGTATTTTCGTACGGTACAGCAACATTATTACCTCGTAATGAGTCATCGGAGATCACGGGTTCCATGTACCAAAAAAAGTAACACGTCCCCCCCCCCCCCCCATCCCCCAACAGATTCTTTAAAGGATTGAACTCTCAATGTATTGAATAGCTTCAAATGTATGATTAGATTACAAAAGAAAAAATGTCTTAAATATTTGACGTTGAGCACATGAAACTTATATGGTTCAAGACATTGTAGTTTTTCACGCATCTCACTGCTTATGAAGTTATACCTTCCGAGCTACGCGTCGTACATTCAAGTGACATACGAGGGCTGTTAAAAAAATTCCGGAACTTCGTCCACAAAATTTGTTTACGCCTACCTTTTACTTATTGTGCACGGTCTCCTTCGAAATTCTCTCCTTCACAATTGATACACCGCTCCCAACTACGTTTCCTCTTCTGAAAGCAGAACTGGTACGGCTCTTGCTGGATCGCGCGAAGCGCCGTCCGCGAATTTTCTTTTATCTCGTCTATCGTAGAAAATCTTTTTCCTCTCAAAAGGGTTTTCAACTTTGGAAATAGAAAAATATGTGCAGGGGGTAGGTCTGGAGAGTATGGAGGATGAGGCAGCACAGTCGTTTCGTTTTTTGTGCAACAGTCATCAACCAACAGGGATTACCGTGCGAGTGCGTTGTCGTGATGCACGACCCATGAATTCTCTCGCCACATTTCAGGCCGTTTCCTTCTAACATTTTCTCGCATGCGTCGCAACAGGTCCCGATAATATCATCGCTCAACAGTTTGACCCTGTGGCACGAATTCACGATGAACTAATCCTTCAAAGTCAAAGAAAACTACCAGCATGGCTTTGACATTCGACCTTACCTGACGAGCTTTTTCTGGTCTTGGTGAACTTTTGCCAACCCACTGTGAAGGCCGAACCTTGATCTCAACATCATAACCGTAGACCCACGTCTTATCACCAGTTTTGATTCTCTTAAGGAACATCTCGATCTCATTTGTGCGATCCAAAATATTTTCACAGATTGCGAGGCGACGGTCTTTCTGATCTTGACTCACGAACCGTGGGACGAACTTAGTGGCAGCACAATGCATTCCGAGATGCTGTGTCAAGATTTCATGCCATGATCCAGTTGAAATGTTACGTTCTTGTGCAATCACTCGGACAGTCTGTCTACGATTGGCGCGCACAATTTCGTTGACGTACCTGATCTGAGAGTCGTCGGTAGACGTCGAAGGGCGTCCTGGACGAGGGTCATCTTTAACTTCCGTCCGGTCATTTTTAAACAGTGTGAACCGTTCATAACACGGAGTACGGCTTAAGTACTCGTCACCGTAGGCTTATTGCATCATTTGGTATGTCTCTGTTAAGGTTTTCTTGCGTTTCATTCAAAAATTTAATGCAGACGCATTGCTTCTCTGACTCTGCCATCGAGAAATTCGCAAACTGTGCGACACAACGTTCTACACGATACAGCACTGAACGATCACTAACAGACATACAACAATGAAACATCAGCCAGTCACACATTAAACACAGGCGTGCGCAGGGATGCCAACCGCATTTTATTTCGCATTACAAATGTTGCAGAATTTTTTGAACAGACCTCGTACGTGGGTACAGCATGCAAAATGTGTTGCGAATAGAATTAGTAGTAATAAAGTAATGAATTAAAATGTCTGTTGCAGAAGTTTCATTGCAAGAAGAGCGAAGATGTAGTAATGTAGTTAGTGATCACTTATTTTGCTTTCAGTAGTGTGTGTGTGTGTGTGTGTGTGTGTGTGTGTGTGTGTGTGTTCTGTGAGGGGGGAGCACCAAGAAAAACTTACGTAAACGTTTGGAGTTATGTGTAAAGTTTTTTAGATGTCACTAAGTGCTCTCAGCTCAAATACTGGCTGAATATATTCCGGATAATTTGCACGCCCTGAGTTACGATGTCTCAAGAACCAGTTTCTAGCTTTAATACTCGATGTACGGTGTTAAACCCCTTTAACGTAGGATTATACTTATTCATGAGTAGATAATGACAGCACTTTTGAAGTACTCAAAACCAAATTTTTGTTGTCTATAGAAACTCTTACATAAGCAACCTGCTTCTGGGCCTGGATGACTCCTATAGGTGTCTAGCAACAAGATACTCAGAAATTTTTCCCCATCTATCTCAGAAATTTTGTAGGTGGATTTCGGCTTCGTGTAGTACGAGTACGTTGCTGCCATAAGGATGTACACAAGCAAAGGGAACGTTGTGTGACACGTCTCTGGCCTGCTCGGCCACGCTACTGGTGAGCCACGTGGCCGCTTCCGGTGGGCCAGCGCAGACATCGGTGCGGAACCGAATTCCCCTGCAGTGAGTAACGTTAAACACGAGATAAGGGACCTGTTTGCGTAGCTGCGTTCCAGCCCTATTTGCTGTCGGCAGCCGGGCGAACAGCGCGATTACGTAGTCGTCAGCGGAGGATGTGCAGCCGCACTCGGGCTTTTATTGCTTGTATTAACTCGCTCTAGAGTAATTAGAGCGTTCCGTAACATTTGGCGAGTAGCCAGAATTGTAGGGTCCATTTGCGAAACACAGATCGCTTTGTGACGGAGGCAAAGTCAACAGGAACGATTTTTTTTAATTCAATGTATTTCCTGATTTTTTTATAAACTGACATAGGCTACTGCCAAACGGAAGCATGTGACCCTTTAAATGTTTATACAGTATTTTATTACGTGAAGATCGCTTGAGAATTACAATGTTTACATTACCGCTTTTCACAACTGATTGCCACTTTTAATGCGACTAATAAATTAGCACCTTCGACACGCTGTATATAGCAAATCCAGTTACGACTCAGAATATCATAAAGCAGTACAAAATAAGTCAATGAATTATACACCATGTCTTCACATGTTAAAAGAGAATGACTTACAGGGCTATTCAAGAAGAAGAAAGAGATTTCAAACTTCTGTTGTTCTCCAACTACAAAAGGTAGAAATACGATTCCTATGTTCCTGGACGGAGAAAAGTTCACATTATTATGCATTCAATGTGAGCACCATCTGTTACACGAAAAATATCAAAACGATGACTCCTTTCCCGCCACACACGAAGCAGCCGGTCTTCCGTTAACGAATTCACAGCTTCAAGAATGCGAGGTCGCAAACTTTCAAGAGTGTCAGGCATAGGGGGAATAAAAATGCGGTCTTTTACGCAACCCCAAAGATAAAAGTCACAATGTGTGAGGTCTGGAGACCTGGGACGCCACCTGCGATAAAGTTCATCTTCTGCTCCTCCTGTTCCAAATTTCCCTAAACATGTTCGACGTTACAAGAATGAAACCATTCCAGAGGGAGGTTTGGAACAGGAGGAAGCAAAAGACGAACTTCATCACCAGTGGCCTACCGGGTCTCCGGACATGACACCTTGTGACTTTTCTCTGTGGGATTACGTAAAAGATCGCGTTTTTATCCCCCCTGTGCGTGACACTCTTGAAAGTCTGCGACATCGCATTCAATAACGAGAGAGCAGATGCTTCGTATATGGCACGAAACGAGCCACCGTTTTGATATTTGATCTGTACCACATGGTGCTCACATTGATTGCATAAAAATTTGAACTTTTCTCTTTCCAGGAACGTTGGAATGGTGTTTCTATCTTTTGTAGTTTGGAAGCAATACACGTTTGAAATCTCATCCTTCTTTTTGAATAGCCCTGTATTTTACACAACTTCATGGTGTTTAGTGCATAACTTAAATTGTTATTGTTAGAGGATTAATCACATATGAAAATGGCAAACACCTACCGAAACCGGTAATGTGAACACTGTAATCATTAAGTGACACTGAAGTTTAAATTAAAAGTATTTACCGTATCTCCTGTGGCTGTTATTCCTCTGATGAATAACATATAATATCCTATTACCTTCCAGCAAGAAAAGTCGCTCTAGCGTAGTAGAAAGCAAAATAGTTTTCTACAAAATAACAGCTCTGGAGAAGAGAAAGAAATAAAAGAACTCTGTTGTCTCTGAATCAATGTAATAATGCGAAAAGTGACGGATGAAGTTCTCTTCAACAACAATGGCTGGTACGAACTACTGATAGGACAACAACGATGATGTTTCTGAAACAATCCCCCTGCAGCAATGTAAAAGCCAAGCATGAGAAAGTTCAAAGAAGGGCTGCATGTTTTGTATTATCGCGAAACAGGGGAAAGAGTGTCACTGAAATGATACAGGATTTGGGTTTTTTTCGTTGTGGCGGAATCTTCTCACGGAATTTCAATCACCTATTTTCTCCACCAAATGCGAAAATATTTTGTTGACGCCGACCTACATAGGAAGAAGCAATCATCATAATAAAATAAGGGAGATCAGGGCTCGCACGGAAAGATATAGGTGTTCGTTTTTTCCGCGTGCTGTGTGAAACTGGAATAATAAAGAATTATTGTGTAGGTGATTCGATGAACTCTGTGCTAGGCTCTTAAATGTGATTTGCAGAGTATCCATGTAGATATAGAATAGTTACTGTAAGTAGGCTGTTTAGGTTTTTATGTTGGTAACGCCATGTAGCGCTCTATATGAAAATCACTGACTGTGCTGTGTGCAGTCTGTGGCTGGTTTGCATTGCTGGAATTTGCTATTGTAGTGTTGGGCAGTTGGCTGTTAACAGAGCATAGCGTTGTGCAGTTGGAGGTGAACCGCCAGCAGTGGTGGATGTAGGGAGAGAGATGGAGTTTTGAAAGCGGATGATCTGGACGTGTGTACATCAGAGACAGTAAATTTGTAAAACTGGATGTCATGAACTGATATATATATATTATGACTTTTGAACACTATTAAGGTAAATGCATTGTCTGTTCTCTATCAAAATCTTTCATTTGCTAACTATGCCTATCATGCCTATCAGTAGTTAGTACCTTCAGTAGTTGGAATCATTTATTCAGCTGGCAGTATTGGCGCACGCTGTATTGCAGTAGTTCGAGTAACGAAGATTTTTGTGAGGTAAGTGATTCATGAAAGGTATAGGTTATTGTTAGTCAGGGCCATTCTTTTGTAGGGATTTTTGAAAGTCAGATTGCGTTGCGCTAAAAAATATTGTGTGTCAGTTTAAGCACAGTCATTTATAATTTTTTAAAGGGGGCGTTACATTACTAGGAACAATAAAGTTCCAGAAAGACTCAATTTAGCATCAGAAGGAACAGTCGAGGAGGAAATTTGTAGAGACCGTCTACTATTTTTTCTGCCAGTGCATATTCACTAGAGAATGTTTGTGATCACATTTTTCATATCAGGTCGGTTCTCTGCGGCATTTATCACCGACTAAATATCACACTGTTCCGTCCACAGGCAAGCGTTTCCCACCCAAGTCGTCCTCTTTCTTCCAGTTCATTTACTGTCTTCAATTTTGCGTTTAATTATCTGCAGTAATATTCGGTATTTTTCATTGAGCACGATACGCCCTAAATACACTACCTTCCTTTTGTTAATCATATTAGATATTTCCCGATCTCTGCTGACACGCTTAAGGACTCCTCATTTGTCATTCACGCTATCCACAGCAGCTTAGTTACTCTGCGGTGTATTCATATCGCGCACCTTCTGTTTTACTGGTGATCAGTCTCTTATTTCGTTTATGTAATATTTCACAACCGACTACAGCATTCTAAACAGATTATTGTGAGTCGTTATACATTCACTGACAAAAAGAAATCGGGAGGCACTGTGCCACGAGAGCCGGCCGGAGTGGCCGTGCGGTCCTAGGCGCTACAGTCTGGAACCGAGCGACCGCTACGGTCGCAGGTTCGAATCCTGCCTCGGGCGTGGATGTGTGTGATGTCCTTAGGTTAGTTAGGTTTGAGCGGCTCTAAGTTCTAGGCGACTGATGACCTCAGAAGTTAAGTCGCATAGTGCTCAGAGCCATTTTGTGCCACGAGTTCGCTGTCGGCTGCTGAAGCCTATGCGATGCATCTGCGTGCAGTCCTGGTAGAAATGGTTTCCTGACGCCCCACATTCAGACTGGCGGCGATCTGACACAGTAACCTTTGCCCGCCCCCTACTGCGGCGGTGACGTGCCGTCCTCTCGTCAAACACTTTCGGTGGTCCTGTGCGGAGGTTTACGCATTTGTCAACACCGTCTCTGTGGTGTTGACGATCCACACGAGACACTGTTGTCTTCGTAAACTCATATTCTTGTGTACTCTCCGATATGCTGCGACCCATGCGTCCTGCACCGATTATCCTCCCACGTTCAGAGTCGGTTCTCTCGCGACCTGCTGCCATCTCCCACCACATACCCGTCTGTAGCAAACCGCTCAGAGAGCGCGTCTACTACACTGGCGCTATTGCGCAGTATATAGCTACAACATTCTGGCGCTATATATGGCACGCCTTCAAATGAGAGAGCCATAACATGACTTTTGGCCACTCACGTCGTTTACTCAGAATAGAACACAAAATAAATCAATGTTAACGCACAGCCATGCGTTTCGATGCAGCAGAAGAGATCTTGTAACACCGATACTTCGGGCCATTAATACAACTGTTTCTGAATCATTACTGTCTGTTTATTAAATGCACGAGGTGTATCAAAAAGCTACGGTTCTTTTTTTTTTTTTTTTTTTGCGGGGATGTATATACCAGATTGAAAAAAATTATCTTGCTGGTACACATGTTTCTGATGTATGTTTGCACTTCCAGCTATTTTGAATATTCAGTTTATTGTTGACAGTCGAAAAGATTATACATGTTTTCTCGTGCTCGGCGAATTTTTACTTGAGAAAAACATGGATCAAAGAACTTGTTTTAAATTTTGCTTGAGTAATGGAATAAAGTGTAGCACCGCATGCGAAATGTTGACTGTGGTCTTTGGCGAATCTACTATGAATAAGACAAGAGTTTACGAGTGGTATAAAATTTCAGAGGGGGTCGAGCACAAGCTGAAGACGATGACCGCCCTGGACACCCCAGCACATTAACTCATTACGACCGTGTGGGAGAAGTAAAGAAAATAGTTCTGGAAAATTGCCGAATCACCATCAGAGAGCTTGCCGATGATGTTGGCATATCGTTTGGCTCATGACAAGGAAGTTTTTCGGATAATTTGGGCATGAAACGCGTAGCTGCGAAGTTTGTTCCGAAACCGTTGAGTTTCGGCCAAAAACGACGTCGCGTAGTCATCGCTCAGGAATTGCTGAATCAAGTCGATAGCGAGCCAAAACTTCTAAAGAAGGGTATAACAGGAGACGAAATATGGGTATATGGGTACGAAGTCGAAACCGAGGCCCAGTCGTCCCAACTGAAACTCCCTGAAGAGCCAAGACCGAAAAAAAGTTCGTCAACTTCGATGACATGCGAAGATTCTTCTCACAGCTTTCTTCGATTACAATGGAAAAGTGTTTCAGGAGCTCTTGCATTATGGTCGAAAGGTCAATAAGAAATACTACCTGGAAGTTATGCGCCGTTTGCGTGAAGTTATGTGAAGAACAGGATCAGAACTGTGGCAAAACCATTTGTGAAAATGCTTGTTCGTTATTTTTGGCAAATAAAAAACAAAACCATTATGTTGCCTCAGCCTTCCCCGAAATGGAAGGACGTCATTTTACCACCACTCACGAGATAAAAGCAGAATCCCTGAAGGAGCTGAACACCATTAAGAAAAGTGAGTTACAGAAGTGCTCCCACGATTGGAAAAAGCTCTGGCCCAAGTGTGAGGTGGGTTACTGTGAACGGGACAATGTTACAGTTAATCTATAAAAAAATATACTTTAAGAGAAACAAAAATTCCCATTACTTTTTGATCACACCTTTTCTTTGTAGTAATGATGAAAACTTTCATGTGTGAGTCATGTACAGAAAAATTTTGTTCCTATTACAGGTTTATACGTAAGGACCAATAAGTAGACGCTAAATCGGGAGAAAATTCCCTCCGTGGTTAGCGCGCAAAAGTAGAAGGCAGAAAGCGCGCACTGAGCGCACCTTGAGACGAACAGCCACCACTCAGCCACTAGCCCTTAGGATTGTCGACACCATGTAATGGAAATGGGGCTAAATTATCTGCACATTTACTGGAAATAATTCTCGGATGGACGCATACCCAGCTTAGTGTAGCGTGGAATGTTTGAACAATGCTCTATGGTAACAATGTCGGATTGTGGGTCCGCCTTGACGCAAACCACTTTTGTTTTTTATTTATTTATTCCTCAACTAGTTTCAGCGACCATAACGCCATCATCAGTGCATTCTTTAATTCTATAACATGCAAAAATAGCTTAGTTATAAATATTTTATTGGATGTGTACTGCCTGGTTCCAAATATTGTGTTTTGCGAATAGTAAATAATGTATTATGAAACTATTCACAGACCACAATATTTTGAACCAAACAGTACACATGTATAATGTTTTCTAACGTTTACAGCTATGCTATTTTTTTTGCATGTTTTACGATTGAAGAATCCACTGATCATGGCGATATTGTCCCTGAAACTAGTTTGGAAACAAATAAATTAAACAAAAACGTGTTTTGCATCAAGGTGGACCCACAATCCCATACCGTTTTTATGCAAACTCGGGCCAATGGAGGAGTTTCAAGGTAAAACGACGCTCTATGGTGTCTGGATTGGAAGGATGAATTGTATTAACTGATTGTGGTAAACTACGAGTGCGGAAAAAGGGGCTGAAGGAATTACAACAGTAGACTAAACTGTCATTCTTGCGTAACAAGGAATACTGCACATTAACAGACTCACCAGGTCAAGTACCCCAACTAATAATTCTAATGGCTCTGAGTACTAAGGGACTTAAAACATCTGAGGTCATAAGTCCCCTAGAACTTAGAACTACTTAAACCTAACTAACCTAAGGACATCACACACATCCATGCCCGAGGCAGGATTCGAACCTGCGACCGTAGCGGATCCAGACTGAAGCGCCTAGAACCGCTCGGCCACAACGACCGGCAAGTACCCCAACTACGCGACGTTTACAGAGACGACGAGGAAGAGCAAACGAAGAAGTGTTAGTGGCGAAAGCAAGGAGGAAACTGTACAGGAAGGAGGAAACTGCATGGAGTGAGCGATAAAACACACAGTCGCCGTACGCGGAAAAGGCGTGGAGTCCTACAACGGTTTATTGGGAGACTGCCAGTGAGGCGTAGCGCGGATTACAGTGTAAAGGAGACCGCGCACAGAACGCCTGTACGGAATATTCTTGAGTACTAATCGAGTATTTGCGACCCCACAAGATCGTGCTAAAGAAAGACTTGGAAGCATTTCAGAGGCGTGCTGCTAGATTTATCACAGATCGGTTTGATCAGTACGAGTGTGATTCGTAAATATTCTTGCTGGCACCAGCAGCTTCTTGCAGATTTCGTGACCGGCAAAGAGCCGGCACGTCCTCTAGTAATCGAAACACAGGACGCCAGGAAAGACTGCAACACGAGACTGCTTAATTATAGCACAGCATTCAACTCGACTGACGTAGCAGTGACACTTTCTCTACAACCAGCACCACTTGCAATCCAAAACATGTAGACACTGAATTAGCACACTTTTCACTGATGCAATATATGTTCCGACATCCACAAATCTTCATTACAAGGGTTCTTTTCATCTTTAGAGAACGAAGTTAACGTGTGGCAGGCACACGCGATGTTTGACAGGCAGTCAGAGAAGTAATGAAAAGATAGATCACGTGTCTAACAGAAGTATGTTACCGTGTCGTGCGTCTGCCCGTGTGCATTCAGTACACAGCAGTTCATTACTGAAGGAATAATCGCTCCCTCTCACCACATGACGTGCTCACGGATAAGTACGCGCTGATGCACTCACTTATCATCAAAGTTACAAGTAATTACTCAGACATTATTTTGAAGACATGAAGTTTGTACCGACGGAATTTTCGCTGCAGTTACTGTCACATTGTAACATTATTAGTCAACTTCTTCTTTTCTTTTATTAGCGTGTTATTAAACGTACTAAACTGTGCAATGTGTATCACAATCAAGCTGAAAATTCTTACAGGGAAAAATATATGATAATAGAAGCAAAAGAGTTCCAGTAAAAATGGTTCCGAAAACAATCCCTTTCAAAGATAATTGCGAATATATGGTACGAACTATTGTTCTAGTTATGCGGTACTTTACGATTAAGTTCTCTTCTAACTTGGCTCGAATGTCACCCATGACCTTCCATTACGAGAAATACAATACTGCTTTAGCACGTTACCAATTTATTGTACAGCACTACATCTACATCTATACTCTCCACCTTACCGTGGCTGGTGTAGGGTACCTCAGGCACCACAGTCAATTTTTCTCCCTTCGCTGTTCCATTCGCGAATGGTGCGTGGCAAGAACGACTGTCGATAAACATCCGTATGAGCTCTGACTTCTCCGACATTCTCGTCGTGGTCATTCCGCGATACACATGTGTGCCGAAGTAATAAGTTACCCAGTTCTTCTTCAAACATATGCTCCCGGAATTTCTACAGTAACCTTCTCCGTGATCACAAAGATTTCGCTGTAGCGACTGGTTCTGCAGTTTGTTGAGCATCCCCGTAACGTTCTCGCTCCGATCCCATAACGAAATATAGTTTGCTCCCTTCGTTGGATCCTCTCTAACTCTTCTGTTAACCCTTCTCGATAAAAGGGTCCCATCCTCATGAACAACACTCAACAATCGATCGAACAAGTGTTTCGTAAGCTACTTATTTCCTGAATGAACTGCATTTCCTTAACATTCTTCCCATGAATCTTAGCCTGGCACCTGATTTTCCTACAGTTACTTTGCGATTGTTACTGTTTCCAGTGAGTTCCCACCAATAGTGTAATCGAACAAGAATGTATCCCTTCACGCAAATACGTTACATTTACGTCCAGGGTGAAGTGTCAGCCACAGCTGCAATCAACAACTCTCTGCAGGCCTTTCTGCTTTTCGCTAAAGCCTTCGGACGTTGCAATCTTCCTATACCAAACACATCGTCTCTAAATAACGTCATACAGCTTCCGACGTTATGCACTAGAACATTTACATACAGGCTGTCCCTGTCGTAAGACGCATTTTCTCTGGTGGTCGTGTTATTGCAGTATGTAGCTGGAGCCAGTCCAAACAATTATTGCACATGACGTCTTTCATATGACACCCACTGTCGACGGGAAGCGTCGGTTTGTTTCCCGTTACAAACAAAATTATTGTTAAAGTAGAATTATACGTTCCCATTCGATAGAACTAGCTCAAATTAGCCGGCCACTGTGGCCGAGAGATTCTAGGCGCTTAAGTCTGGGGCCGTGCTACTGCTACGGTCGTAGGTTCGAATAATGCCTCGACCATGGATGTGTGTGATGTCCTCAGGTTAGTTAGGTTTAAGTAGTTCTAAGTCTAGGGGACTGATGACCTCAGATGTTAAGTCCCATAGTGCTTAGAGCCATTTGAACCATTTATTTATTTATTTTTGAGCTCTAATTAGTCTAATAGAGTACTTGTTTTATAGATATGTATTAACAGGACCAGTAAAACGAGATGAATAACCATAATCCAGCAACGACAAACCCTGCCTGGTGCACGCTGACTGTTACCGTCATGCACGGTTGTAATGAACACAGACAGATAAATCCAGAAGATTGATGTCAAAATGATCATGGACGCCAACGCACAGTTCGACCCATTCTGGACCTTACTGAAGCGTTAAATGTCGACTTACTTCAACAACAATACGTGCAGGTGCTACATAATGCTTCTATCACATTCCCCAAGCATGAGCCACAGGTGAAATTTCAGCTCAGTTAGATGCGGACATAATCGATAAGTTTGGGGGTTGGGTTGTTTGGGAGAAGAGACCAAACAGCGAGGTCATCTGTCTCATCGGATTATAGAAGGACGGGGAAGGAAGTCGTCCGTGCCCTTTTAAAGGAACCATCCCGGCATTTGCTTGGAGCGATTTAGGGAAATCACGGAAAAATCTAAATCAGGATGGCCGGACGCGGGATTGAACCGTCGTCCTCCCGAATGCGAGTCCAGTGTCCTAACCACTGCGCCATCTCGCTCGCTCGATAAGTTAACATTTCAAATACGTTTGTACTGACTAGGACAGTATCTCATACGAAGACTCATATTTACTGTCATCTACATCTGCATCTACATACATACTCCGCAATCCACCATACGGTGCGTAGCGGAGGGTACATCGTACCACAACTAGCATCTTGTCTCCCTGTTCCACTCCCAAACAGAACGAGGGAAAAATGACTGCCTATATGCCTCTGTACGAGCCCTAATCTCTCTTATCTTTGTGGTCCATCCGCGAAATATAAGTTGGCGGCAGTAAAATTGTACTGCAATCAGCCTCAAATGCTGGTTTCTAAATTTCCTCAGTAACGATTCACGAAAAGAACGCCTCCTTTCCTCCTGAGACTCCCACCCGAGTTCCTGAAGCATTTCCGTAACACTCGCGTGATGATCAAACCTACCAGTAACAAATCTAGCAACCCGCCTCTGAATTGCTTCTATGTCCTCCCTCAATCCGACCTGATATGGATCCCAAACGCTCGAGCAGTACTCAAGAATAGGTCGTATTAGTGTTTTATAAGTGGTCTCCTTTACAGATGAACCACATCTTCCCAAAATTCTACTAATGAACCGAAGACGACTAGCCGCCTTCCCCAAAACTGCTATTACATGCTTGTCCCACTTCATATCGCTCTGCAACGTTACGCCTAAATATTTAATCGACGTGACTGCCTCAAGCGCTACACTACTAATGGAGTATTCAAACATTACTGGATTCTTTTTCCTATTCATCTGCATTAATTTACATTTATCTATATTTAGAGTTAGCTGCCATTCTTTACACCAATCACAAATCCTGTCCAAGTCATCTTGTATCCTCCTACAGTCACTCAACGACGACACCTTCCCGTGCACCACAGCATCATCAGCAAACAGCCGCACATTGCTATCCACCCTATCCAAAAGATCATTTATGTAGATAGAAAACAACAGCGGACCTACCACACTTCCCTGGGGCACTCCAGATGATACCCTCACCTCCGATGAACACTCACCATCGAGGACAACGTACTGGGTTCTATTACATAAGAAGTCTTCGAGCCACTCACATATTTGGGAACCAATCCCATATGCTCGAACCTTAGTTAGGAGTCTGCAGTGGGGCACCGAGTCAAACGCTTTCCGGAAGTCAAGGAATATGGCATCCGTCTGATACCCATCATCCATGGTTCGCAAGATATCATGTGAAAAAAGGGCGAGTTGCGTTTCGCAGGAGCGATGCTTTCTAAAGCACTATAGTTCCATTCTTTTATCGTGGCGGTTCGCGCATGCCCGCCCAGACGCGGGAGATTGCTGCGTTGCCAGTTGTACGCGCCAAGAGAAGCAGAGCCATAGTATATAGAGTTCGCAAACTTACGTTTAGGGGGGAGCGCGCAGTTTATGAAGTAAAGCCACCACGGCCGCATTAACCCTTTCGCTGCTACAGTGACGTGCTCCCCGCATTCTGCGATGTGCGCGATTTTGTCATCATTGCACTGCTCGCCTGTGCAGACACATGGTGTTTCGACTGCTTTGACACAGTTTATCATTCGATTTCACAAAAACTAATTGGCCCAAAAATTTGATTTTTACACAGCTTCTTGACTGATACCTTCCCCCCTATAAATGATTTAATTTTGTTTCGAAGTTCAACGCAGTTATTGTGCAGCATTAGATGTAGTAAACAACTGGACGAAATTTTGAAAAGTTTGCAGAGGTAAAAGTCCATAGCGTATACTTTCCATATGGTCGATTTTAGTTGCCACTAGAAATTTCAAAAAATTACATTCAAGCGAATAAAATTCATGAAGTAAGACACTTCGATATCGTTTTTAAACAAAGAAAATATTAAACACTAAGCAAGGTTTGAACTCAGAACCTTTCGGTTAGCAGACATACACTTTAACCACTACACTACCGCTGCTTGTCGTTGAATATATCACCCAGAGGACTTTAAAATATCACCCAAAATACCGACAAACACTGTTGGTATGACTATGAATTCCTCTCCTTTTGTCGAAGTACAATAGGAAATCAACAATTACCTGTTCTTTATTGCGAAAAAGCGCTTAGTGAGAATGATACAAACACCTTTCCTTACTATCACCTGAATTAGGAGGCTTATTGCTTGTTTGGTTTAATTAATTAATAGGCTATGAAGCAACTGGTATAAAGAATGCTTTTTCCAAACTTTCTACAAAAGTAAGTCTGCTGTCAATACATTGCTTTTGTTCAATTACTTTATTTATGACTGAACGTTTCTAAAACTGAGGACACTCGTCCGTGCTCTGCACTGGAGTCGAGCTCTGGCAACGTCGTTCTCTGTTCATTGGCTGACTGTGTTTTGTGACGTCAGATGCGCAGAACGAACCCAATCTCGGCCGCCGTCATAAATGACGCGCACTCTAATAATTATGATAAGGGGGAAAATGTCCTGAGGATGAATCGCTTGGAGAGGAGTAGATTTAAAAGTGGGACTGGCAAAGAGGACACACTCTTTGATAGGTGTTTGTAGTTCGTGGATAGTAAGGACGATGGATGGGTGGCAGCGACCCTGGTGAACCGTGAGGAGTTGCACAGGGCGGGGAAAAAGGGGCGTGGGGCCGGAAGTGGAGGCAGCGGGCAGCGGCCGTAGGCCTACACGCCCCGCCACTGCGACGCCACATGGCCGTAAACACGGCGCCCCAGGAGAGCCGCACTGCATTCCTCTGCAGGGCTCAGCGTCAAACTGCCCAGAACTTGACAGCAGGCGCTCTCTGACAAAAATGGTTCAAATGGCTCTGAGCACTATGGGACTTAACTTCTAAGGTCATCAATGCCCTAAAACTTAGAACTACTTAAACCTAAATAACCTAAGGACATCACACACATCCATGCCCGAGGCAGGATTCGAACCTGCGACTGTAGCGGTCGCGTGGTTCCAGACTGTAGCGCCTAGAACCGCTCCGTCATCCCAGCCGGCGCGCTCTCTTTAGATGGGGCTCAACGATCTTGCCATTTGATCAATACTGGGGCCTGTGACTTCATCCACACCTACACGACTACTCTGCAATTCACACTAAAGTGTTCGGCAGAGAGTTCACAGAACCACTTTCAGACTACGTCTAAACCGTCCCACACTCGAACAGCACGTCGGAAAATATGTCCGTGGGTGTTCTAATTGCTCTCATTTTATTACGATTTTCATTTCTCCGTATGTAGATGAAATTCAACGAAATATTTTGGCGTTAGCTGGAGGGAGTTGGTGATTCATGTTTCCTGAAGAGATCTCGCCGTAACGAAAAACGCCTTTGTTTTAATGATACTCCAAGTCGCGTATGATACACTGCTTGACAGTTGCTAAGGAACAGAGACATTGTTAGATGGGAATAATCAGAGGCAATGATGGACGACAGGAAATACAGCACATACGTAATAGAGGTGGAGTGGTATACCCATAACGAAAAATGGTACAGATTCGGGAAAGCAGGATAACAGACACAAATAACGTTCATGTTTGACACAGGACAGACTCCCAACGTAAACGTCGATCCCGGACTCTGAGTGAGGAATACGCCCTGCTCGGGTACTAACGCATATTCTGGACCTGTTATACATGCTGGGAACCATTCTGTTAAGGAGTACTTGGGGGGGGGGGGGGGGGGGGGGAATATGTTACCAGTCCTCACTCAAGGCGTCCTCAGTTCTTGCCCGGCTCAGGGAGGGGGTGTTCGTTGACTGACACGTTTGCCGAAAGCATCCCTGGCATGCTCTATAGGGTTTACTTCCGAGGAATATGCAGACTATTCCACACAGTCTGTGGTGTCACCGTCAGACACCACACTTGCTAGGTGGTAGCCTTTAAATCGGCCGCGGTCCGTTAGTATACGGCGGACCCGCGTGTAGCCCCTGTCAGTAATTGCAGACCGAGCGCCACCACACGGCAGGTCTAGAGACGTACTAGCACTCGCCCCAGTTGTACAGCCGACGTTCATAGCAATGGTTCACTGATAAATACGCTCTCATTTGCCGAGACGATAGTTAGCATAGCCTTCAGCTACATTTGCTACGACCTAGCAAGGCGCCGTATTCAATTGATATTGAGATTCTATTAATGTATCATCAAGAGCGATGTTCTACAAATGTGGATTAAAGTTAAGTATTACAGCAACTGCGTCCGTTTTCTCATTTCCTTTTACCTGTTCCAGACCTCACGCCAATCTGCGTGAGCTTAACGCGTGCCTTTCGGCTTCCTCTCGTTGTGACTTGGCTGTCTTGCTAAGTCACAACACAGTCAATATCTTCACTTTCCAGTGTGTCCGACACCTCAGCGGCTCTGCGTGGGAGGACACTAACGTACGTAAACAAAAAGTCGGGACCCACCGCAACCCTAAAATGATGGACATGATCCACAATAATCTACCTACAATACCGCTGTGCTGTAACAGTGTCTCGCGGGAAGGTATGCAGCGGTGTTCCAGCACTGGGCGTAATCCCTACCCCAACCATAATGCCTAGGTCGTATCGATGACGTTCATGAACATTCTGTGGTGTGCAACGTGTTCCCCCCTCTCTCGCCACCAACTAGTGCCCAGAATCACATGCCACAGTGAAGCAGAATTCATCTGAGAACATTATTCTGGACCATTGTTGCTGAACCCAATCAAAATGTTCCCCACACCAACGTACCCCTTGTCAACTACAGCATAATTGAAGTGGGATGCGTCTAACAGACTTCCGTACATACAAACCAGCCCTATTTAATCGCTTCGAAATGGTTCTGGTAGAGAGATGTTTACCGGTAGCGGCTGCGATTTCTGTTCAAATGGCTCTAAGCACTGTGGGACTTAACATCTGAGGTCATCAGTACCCTAGACCGAACTAACATAAGGACATCACACACATCCACGCCCGAGGCAAGATTTGAACCTGTGACTGTACTAGCAACGCGGTTCCGGACTGAAGCGCCTAGAACCGCTCGGCCACAGCGGCGGCTGCGATTTCTGTAGCGGGCTGCCTAGGAATGAGATTACAATGAAATGAATACCCTTAGCTGCATACAGGCGTTGATATAAGTCAACGGGGACAGTTGAAAATATGTGCCCCGACCGGGACTCGGACCCGGGATCTCCTGCTTACATGGCAGACGCTCCATCCAACTGAGCCACCGAGGATAGTGCGACTGCAGGGACTATCTCTGGCACGCCTCCCGTGAGACCCACATTCTCAACTTATTCAAAAAATGGTTCAAATGGCTCTGAGCACTATGGGACGTAACTTCTGTGGTCATCAGTCCCCTAGAACTTAGAACTACTTAAACCTAACTAACCTAAGGACATCACACACATCCATGCCCGAGGCAGGATTCGAACCTGCGACCGTAGCAGTCCCGCGGTTCCGGATTGCGCGCCTAGAACCACTAGACCACCGCGGCCGGCGCAACTTATTGTCTCGCACTATATTCGGAGTGCCCCTGCCCACTAAACTCATTATTCGCGGATTTACTGCCGATTCCCGTAAGAGTTCGGGCACTGTTTGTGCATCTGCACAGAAGAAGATGGTCAAATGGTAGGTGAACCTTCTTTCGGAGTTCCTTTTGGCCACTAGGGCTATGTATCGATCCTCTTGCGATGTGGTGGTCCGTCTACGACCGCCGGCATGCTTTCGCATAGCACTTCCACCTTTGGCGACCTTTTTTAATCGCGAAATGACACTTTTTTGGACACACCTATTACTGTGGCCACAGTAGTGACACATTTACCGGCTTCGAGGCGTCCAACTGCTCGTCTACGATCGGCAGCAGTCAAATGATGTCGTGCACACATTTTGGCGTAGCTCATGGAATGTCGCACTAATTAGTTCCACAACAGCCTTCATCAGACACCGTACTGCGAGAACTTTGCAATGCACCATCAGCGGTCGCACATAGGCTTCGCTGCAGCTAATATGTACCACCCTCCACATTTTCTTTTACTATCACTGGTCGGATGTAGCAATGGTCGGTTGTTTCGTAGCTACTGGCATTTGTTCCTTAGCTAGTTTCAGCTGTTCCTCGACAAGTGTCAAGCAGTGTAGATGTAACAATCACTCCCCTACATGGGGACAATACCAAACGATCTGTCCTGCTTTGAACTTCCTCGATAACATCTGTCAATCCTGTACTGTGTGAATCCCATACCGAGCAGCAGTACTTCGGAAGGGGACGGACAATCGTAGTATCGGCATTCCTTTTAGCAGATCTGATGAATATTCTAAGTGTTCTGCAATTAAAATGCATATTTTGGTTCGCCTTCAAAATGGTTCAAATGGCTCTGAGCACTATGGGACTCAACATCTGAGGTTCAAAAAATGGCTCTGAGCACTATGGGACTTAACATCTATGGTCATCAGTCCCCTAGAACTTAGAACTACTTAAACCTAACTAACCTAAGGACAGCACACAACACCCAGCCATCACGAGGCAGAGAAAATCCCTGACCCCGCCGGGAATCGAACCCGGGAACCCGGGCGTGGGAAGCGAGAACGCTACCGCACGACCACGAGATGCGGTAACATCTGAGGTCATCAGTTCCCTAGCACGTAGAAATACTTAAACCTAACTAACCTAAGGACATCACACACATCCATGCCCGATGCAGGATTCGGACCTGCGACCGTAGCAGTCGCGCGGTTCCAGACTGAAGCGCCTAGAACCGCTCGGGCACACCGGCCGGCGGTTCGCCTTCCTTACAAGTTTTTCTATGTTATGGATACAGTTTCAACAACGTCTTCGGCATTCAGATGGAGGACGTCACACATTTTGTATTATCAACTGCCATTTTTCTCACCATATAGCTGTCTTGTCTAAATCATTTTGCAATTCGTTTTGATCTTCTGATGACGTTACTAGGCGGAAACGACAGCGTCAGCTGCAAACAATCTTAGAGGGCTGCTAAGACTGTCTCCCAAATCGTTTATATAGATTAAGAACCACAGGGGGCCTAAAACATTTCGCTGGGGAAATAACAGATATCATTTCTCTTTTCCTATATGATTTCTGGTCAGAAAGTTCACAGTTCGTAGAAAGTGATGGGAATGATAACCGTGTCCTTAGCTGAAATACACACAGCAGTGGATGTACCAGTGATTGTAACACGCTGTTCTTGTGAAATGGCGGCTTTCACGTTTCATTACGCCACACGCCGCTGAGCCATCCTCATTTCGTTGTCTACACATACTCAAACTATTTGTCCCTAAACTTTATTTACAGAGGAACCCGGCAGCTCGTATTTAACAGCTGAAACCAAATAAAGATGATTTTAAAACACTGAGATGTGTCGTTTCCATCATCTGTCAAGTTCCTTTATTTGGAAAACTCGGCATATCTATTCAATCAATGTCTCGAGGTTAACGAATGCAAATACCACAGAATAGGCGCGAATCCAATGTGAAAGGGCGGCGGAGGGGTGTCATGTTTCCCCCTCCTCCTCCAAAAGGAATTAGGGCAATAGAAACCACTCATATACACATATTATTACATTAAAATATTTTATGTATTTTATGTTTATTATTATTCAAATCCTACGTATCTGAGAAAGTTAAATGTGGTGGTGAAGGCAAATTACATATGCCGTAGGGTGGGAGGGGAGGAGGGAGATACTGTGAAAAATTGTAACCCCACCACAACCAAGAATCGAACGTTGGATTCATGACAATCAGATTCACAAGTCATAAATGAGGTAAAACGTTTAACATTTGCTTGAAGCAATATATATTAACATATGCAGTACTAACAGAGAGATATTTCCGAAAATAAAAGTCGCTGTGTTGTCGTACGTGCAACGTAAAGTTTCATTTAGGTGATGGAAACACAGCAGAAAGTAGCAGCTTGTGGTGAGGATCGGAATAATGTCATCACCGTCCCTTCTGATACAGGGAATGGTGTAGCATGCCCACCGCCCACACGACGCCCTTGTCTTGTTTGCATACCGTTCCATTCTGCTGTATTTTAACAGTGTTTCCCATCTTTGAAACGGTAGGAAGGCACAAGATGTCAACTGTTACTCTGTCCTATGTGACAGCGTGTCCCTGATACCCTATGTTTCCTCGCGAGGTGATTGACTGACGGAGTACCTCCGGCTATTGTTTCTTTGTAATGTTAAAGTCGATCTAGGACTCCTAAAATCGGATTTGTACCTCGCATTCCGTACGAACATGGGACACCTTACGTGGGAATTGTAATAGAACTGTATACGAGAGATTCAAGGAACACCGGTCTTCGCCGGCCGCAGGTGGCCGAGCGGTTCTAGGCGCTTCAGTCTGGAACCGCGCGACCGCTACGTTCGCAGATTCTAATCCTGCCTCGGGCATAGATGTGTGTGATGTCCTTAGGTTAGTTAGGTTTAAGTAGTTCTAAGTTCTAGGGGACTGATGACCTCAGATGTTAAGTCCCATAGTGCTCAGAGCCATTTGAACCATTTTTGAACACCAGTGACACACCTGACTAAAAGAACCACGAAAATCAGCTGTCGCTGAGTCCTACTTCAAATACAATGATGAAAAATAAAATGTCGTGTGGCTAGGGCCTCCCGTCGGGTAGATCGGTCGCCTGGTACAAGTCTTTTGAGTTTACGCCACTTCGGCGACTTGCTTGTCGATGGGGATGATATGATGACGATGAAGACAACACCCAGTCCCTCAGCGGAGAAAATCTCCGGCCCAGCCGGGAATCGAACCCGGGCCCCTTTGCACAGCATTCGGCCGCGCTGACCACTTTTTTTTTAAAATCTCATTTTGTTCGTTTTCGTTCGTTGCATCTGCTCGTGGCGGACGTCGCAAGACACCCGTTTCAGTTCGTCGTTGACCCATTAACTCAGTTTTTTTTTTTTTTTTTTTATTACAGAGGGCAGCTAACCCTCTGACCGAACACGCTGAGTTACCGTGCCGGCGGCCACTCAGCTATCGAGGCGGACAATACATTGATCAAACAATATGAGTCCAGAATCATGACGCAATCGCCAAATTTCTGGGACATCGTACTTAAGAAGTGTATTGACATAAAGCTGTCAGAAAACCTAATAAACA
Source organism: Schistocerca piceifrons (assembly GCF_021461385.2). Taxonomy (NCBI): domain Eukaryota; kingdom Metazoa; phylum Arthropoda; class Insecta; order Orthoptera; family Acrididae; genus Schistocerca; species Schistocerca piceifrons. The sequence continues at coordinate 946,369,119 of NC_060139.1, forward strand.
ACGACGGATGTTTCAGTTTAAACAAGGCTTGGTGTCCGGCACTCGATGTATTATGATCTAGTCGGTCATCACGTCCATCAGAGCTGGGAAACGCTGAGAGGTTGTGCGCTCCATAGATTATCAATGCGGGCTTGGGAAACCAAAGCGCATCGAACGTCGTAGTGGCCGTCGGGAGTCGAACTCATAACCAGCTATAAACCAGTAACCCCAATACTTCAAAGACACGAATTCTCGTGTATAAAACAGCTTCAAACGTCTGATTTCTTTGTAAATTAATAAATGTGCTAAATATTTGAAGCTATGCGTGTAAAGCTTGTATGGTTGAAGACGCACAACCCTAATTATTATGTTGGTTTAGTTAGCTTCTAGATGTTCACTCATAGGCTAACGAAGAAGTTCAAACCTGAACTGGCACAAAAAAACTGATAACCCGTTTAAGTGTCAATATAAGACCTTCTCAAACACTGGATGAGTATAGTTTAAATAATTTGCGCTCCGTTCTAAGGAAAGCCAGTTTTTCACATCTCAATGTTTAAGACGTCATATATCCTGAACTATGTGTCGGAGAATGATATCATTTTGCAGGCATATTCAGTGGTACAATTCGAAACTGTCTGTAGGCCCATCTTTGCTTGTTATTTAGGATTATAATTTGTTTAAGGTATTATGAGCACATGGAGGTTTCGACTGGAGGGACTGTATCAAGGAAAAATGTGAAATTGATTTAAAATATGTCTCATGAAATGATGGGTGGTTGAAAACTACGAGGGTGAGTCAAATGAAAACCTTAAATTTGTAATAACAAATCGAAATTTCGCGCCGTTATCCTGTAAGTTGGTAAGCGTGCTACAAACAGCGTGCAGAATGGCACACATACCGTCGCAGTATCAGTATAAAGATGGCCGCCCCACTTGCGACTCGCACCAGGGAAGAACAGCGTTCCGTTATTCGGTTTTTGCGTAGTGAAGGTGTGAAACCTATTGAAATTCATCGACGAATGAAGGTTCAGTACGGTGATGCATGGTTGTCACAGCAACAAGTCTACGAATGGAGTAGGAAGTTCGCAAATGGTGTGACTTCAGAGGAAGATGCTCCTCGTCCAGGTTAGGCACAACGAGTTGTGACTCCACAGAACATTGCAGCAGTTGAAGCCATAGTGAAGGAAAACCGCCGAGTGACACTGAATGACATTGCAGTATGTTTACAGATTAGTCATGGGCCAGCACACCACATTGTGCATGATGTGCTCCAGTTTCACGAAGTGTCTGCAAGATGGGTGCCACGGCAGCTGACTCCTGAAATGAGAGAAAAACGTGTTGATGCTTGTGAAGAACTTCTTCGGCGCCTTGAATGAGAAGGTGATTACTCCCTTGCAAGAATCGTTACTGGGGACGAAACCTGGGTTCACTTCCACCAACCACTTCCTCATCCACCATACTCACTCTACCTTGCCCCAAGTGAGTTCCATATGTTTAGACCACTCAAAGACGCAATGGGAGGAAAGAAGTTCCGTTCTGATGAAGAGGTACACCACGCGGTGGATGAGTGGTTGCGCGGACTACCAAAAGAATTTTTTTCTAAAGGAATTTATGCACTTTGTAAGCACTGGAGGACTTGCATTGAGCGTGGGGGAGATTATGTTGAAAAGTGATACAGCTTTGTACCACTTCTGCACAATAAATAATATTTAAAAAATATTTAAGGTTTTCACTTGACTCACCCTCGTATACGTTTCTTTGGTTCCAAAGTCGAACCACTTCCTTGAAACAACTGATTGTTTACTTTTTGCCAATATCTTATTGTATTCGCTGCTTTCTGAGGTTATAAACGCCAATTTTGTGAACATTTTGAAAGACAAATGTTGTTTTATATGAGTGGAACTCAAAGGGTTAATGAGCATATTATTAGGATATCCTTTTGAATTTTTACATTAGGTCAACAATTTTATGAAATACTGGACAACAAATGTTTGTTGCCAATGGACGTCGTTAAGATAGGTAAAAAGTCCACTGGAGACAACTTTTCACATCCATGCCAACTCAAACGAACAGTCTGTAACCGAGAGCCTCTGTAGAAATGGAAAGAAAAACTCGGAGTCAAAATGAAAAGTAAAAACACGGCACCCGGAAAGGGCCGAAGTGACCTTTTTACAGGCCATTAAAGCTGCAGATGGAATGGAGTGCAAATGAGTCTTTCAGTCTTATTAAAGCAGCAGACGGCTAATCCAGAAGACCGCTAAGGCCGTCTCTCCGGCGCTCTGCGTCGCGGTTTCTCGTCCTTTCCCGCGGAAAGCCCATTACACGGACAGACAGCTGAAGACCCTTCTCGTGCGTACAGGCTTCGCGGCCCTCCGCGGCGGTCGGGTTGCAGCAAAGCCCCGGCTTTGGGAGGGCTGTCCTCCCGCGCTCGCCAATCCAATAAAGCTGGCGGCACGCACCGGAAAATTAACACCGGTGGCGGCCACATAGGGCAGTTTTTCCCGCAGTCGCCACTCGACCAGTACGGGGAATTATTCGACAATTGCTTCACGCGGTCAAGTCGCAGATTTTCAAGTGTGTAGGACAGTTCTGTGTCTACGTAATTTTAATTTTTACTAACAGAGATCTGCTGTACGTTTTTACCCGGATTGCCTAGAGCGCTAAAACTGTAGAGACGACATCTGACATTTCTGAATGGAAACTTAACAGAAGAACTAGCACAAGTTTCTTGAATTGTGGCAGTGGCGGTACAGCGCATTGCCCAGCCACTTCACCAATTAGGCACTTTCTTTTATCGAGTACGGCTACGGTCAGAAGGTTTTTCCTGAAACCAGACCAGCGACGGCACACGACATCTAACGGATGCTAACGACAGAACGAAAGCTGGACATTTGCCACGCCGGACCTTTGACACACTTGCCCCTTCGCTACCTGGCGATACAGGGATTAGTGAACACACAGTCGAGCGAGGCTCAATTCCTTAACAAAGAAATTCACCAAAACTAAACGCGAAATATATCTATTTATAAAAGCACCTAAAAATTCGGTTGACGTCTTTCTAAGAGACAGTCTCCAATCCTTCCAAACTATGTAGGTGAAGACCATACATGGCTTAAGTTCAAAGAAATAGTATCAACAGCACTCGAGAGATTCATACCAAATAAATTAATAAGAGACGGAAATGATCACCCATAGTACACAAAACACGACAGAAAGCTGCTGCAAGAGCACCGAAAAAGGCATGTATAATATAGACGCACGCAAAATCTCCAAGATTGGCGAAGTTTTACTGAGGCTCGAAATTTGGTGTGGATTTCAATGCGAGAGACATTTAATCTCTCTAGAAATGTGGCGGAAAATCCAAAGAGATTCTGGCTCTATGTTAAGTAAACCATCGGAAAGGCTCAGTAAGTACCTTTACTGCGCAGCAGCGATGAGGAGCAGGAGGGGGAGACAAGGGACCCAACCCTTCGGAGCAGGTAAAATCGTGGCAAATGTCCGCACACCGACAGAACGATGGTTGGTTAACTGATTCAGGGGAGGGGACCAGGCAGCGAGGTCATCGGTGTCGTCGGATTAGGGTAGGATGGGGAAAGACGTCAGCTGTCCGGTTTCAAAGAAGCCATCCCTGCATTTGCCTGAAGCGATTTGCGCAAATCGCGGAAAACCTAAATCAGGACGGCCGGACGCGGGGTTGAACCGTCGTCCTCCCGAATGCGAGTCAAGTATGCTAACCACCGCCCCACCTCGATAGGTCGACAGGACGACCTAGCAGTCCTAATGAGAGGAAGCATCCACATGCCAACTGGAATATGGTATCTACCATGTTTCCTTAGACATAGAGACACGTGCAATGTTGTATCTAGCGGTTAATGGTAAAAATGTGACTTGATCCAGAACCCATGAGATTCATATAGCGGGTTCACCACTATACCCTAAATGCCAAAGTCTGGATGAAAATCGCATCATATGCGACCGCTCGACAGAAAGTGTGGCGTTTGATGACACAGATTATCGCTTTTTTTTTTTTTTTTTTTTTTTTTTTTTTTCGAGTGGGACAACACGACACTGAACCAGGGATTGTATTTGTCCCGGACGGAACTTACTATCCACATACAGTAATGTGGCATCGAGGCCAGCCGGGGTTCTTATTTGTTCAGAGATGGCCCGAAGAGCGTGCTGCACTTCTGGACCTTTTTATACGAACGTTATTTGAAGATAGTGTGCAGTCCGAAATACCGACATTATTTCTCTAACTTCCTATGGAGTGCGTTTCAAGACCCCCCTCCCCCCGCGTAGCTGGAACGTCCAGGGCATGGAAGTTACATTACTACTGCGATGGAAGAATGAAACATAAGAAACGGTGAGTACCATACACATACGAAAAGACATGTCCGGATGAAAGAGTTACGTGTTTGTTTCCTTCTATCATACGATAATAATAATAATAATAATAATAATAATAATAATAAAGAAATATTATTTCTGGTGCGACAATGAAGTCAGTGCTACTGAAATTAAAATTTACTTAACTGTTATAGTGTAACAGGGTTTGATATAATTTTTTAGTTTGATATGTGAAAGATATTTATTAAAATTTGTAGCTTAGTTGGAGAAGTGATATTCTTTAGAAACTTATTGTGTTTTTCAATTTCTGATGTTTGTTTAACTTTATAATGTATACCTACTTCATTACAATGTTAGTTTCATGTCAATCTAGTTATTTGTTACACATTTAAGCTTTCAAAGATTTAATACTTAATCCCATCCGGTAACTTAATCCCATCCGGTAAACTGCAACATAAGGGCAGTTTTTATTTTCTTCCGTTCCCGTTCAAATGTTCATGTAATTTTCTGAAGAAAGAAAATGAAACTTCTTGCAGATGAGAAAAAAATGTTGGCAGAGCACTTGAATAAATAAATAAATAAATAAATGTTCGCTTCCGGAACACAGGGAAGCGAGTCGAACCGGGTCGAATCCGCTATGTAGATTAATGACAAGGGCCGTTGAACCGGCCAGCCTGGATGTGGTTTTTAGGTGGTTTCCTGCATACAACTAGGCAAATACTACGTTGCTATCAACGTCCCGAACACATGCTCCACAAACACTAAGAAAACGTTAGCACCTTTAAACATGAAATCTACACTAGACGCAGTCAGATGGAGCACACTGATTCCTTCCTGTGGAAGTGGTAGCGTCAGATAGGACATCCCGCCACCTAAAGTTACTAAAACTGCCAAAATCGACATATAACAACGCCCACCTCGTAGAGAAATGGAGAAAGGCAAAGGGGAAAGAAAGAAAGAAAAGTAACGGAGATCTATGTAGTAACTTGGTTAACTTTTTTTTTCTTAACATACTACCTGAAGCGAACGCAATGCTACAACGTTGAAAGTGATACGATTCTATTGCATTCTCCGTTCTTTTCGTAACGCAAAGGTACACGACAATCACACCATCTGTTGCTAATCTTCGGCCGCTGTGACCGAGCGGTTCTAGGCGCTTCAGTCCGGAACCGCGCGACTGCTGCGGTCGCATGTTCCAATTCTGCCTCGGGCATGGATGTGTGGTGTCCTTAGGTTTGTTAGGTTTAAGTAGTTCTAAGTTCTACGGGATTGATGACCTCAGATGTTAAGGCCCATAGTGCTCAGAGCCATTTGAACCATTTTTGTTGCTAATCTATTACTTCAGAACAAAGGCCCTTTCTTCACGATAAACTACATTTTCGCACAGTAAATGTTGGTTCTGAGTTAACGTAAGAGACACTTCCAGTTATCACATAAAATTGCTTGCAACCGTCTCTCTCTTTCGAAACAGATCTTTAGCTTTTTTCTTGTCATTCAAGTTTTCGTATTCGGTTTCCATTTTAGAAAGTATACCCAACATTACTCCAGTTACTGGCAGAGTTACTCTGATGATACCGTTCTAGTAAACATTATGGTGACAACACTAACTGCGCCAGGTGGACGTGGATTAATATGCCTTTGATTTGTATTGAAAGATAATAAACAACCAACTCCTCAAAACAAAATAAAGCAATGGACATGCAACACTGGACAAACCAACGAGTACAAGATAGGTACAAGGTGGGCAAAATATAACTGGCCGAGTAGATTTTTCATCCACCTAAAGATAAGCCAGCCCAAGTTACAACCTCTCCCGGAGCGGATGATATAAGTTGAGTTTCGTATGTTTAGGTGGATGAAATATTTTCCGGGTCCCGGGTATCCACGGGAGTTGTGGATTTGAGACTATACTGATGGGGACTGGCTTTTTTTTATAAAAAAAAGTAACGAAGTACAGGTAGATTCAAAACTACTGACTTTCCATTACCGCAACTGCGTTTGGCATTTATGAGATATGATATGAACGCATTGGAAATAAAATGGAGACGGCACTGTATGTAACGATGTGAATGGATGTGATCCAAGGATGAAGAAAATTCTTTGTTGGTTGCCAAGAGACACGAACAGACTAAGACAATGATCGAAAGGAAGGTAGGTGGTATCAGAACAAGTGTACGAGTTACATGGGTGTGCTTGGGTGAAGACGGCAATGCATAGATAATTCTAGACGAGTTCCTTATTCGGCAGAATCAAATGGCTGTTGATTACGAAATACGAAGATAATTTGTCGTGCAAAATCAAGAAGAAAACGAACATATCACGATGAGTCTGAAATGGCTCGTTTTTGTGTTATGAAACACACTTACTGTCCCATTCGTCTGTCTTTAGATTGTTCTTGAAACACCTATTTTCTTTCACAACAGTTCTCGAAACATCTTTTTTCTTTCACAACACTTTGGTAGATCACTTGAAAGACACGTCACTACCAATAAGTATGTACAAATCTTCTGTATATGATGCAAGCATGTTGTAGATGCATTGTTAATTTCTAAATAATTGTACTGTTCTGTTCTGGATACGATAATAATGACAATAATAATAATAATAATAACAACAATAAACAGTCCGCGTTGAATTCGTATACCAGTATGTGGACCCAGGAGAACTTAAATGAAGTTTTATCATGGTCAGCGCGTGGATGTAATCCCATGACTTAACGCCAGTGGATCTTTCAAAGCTCTTACACTCCATCTGTCGGCGGTACGTAATATTAAATGTATTGAAAACTCTATGTAAGTGTTCAAAAGAAAATATGTTGGCGTATACACTAGAGAACAAAGAAATGGGCTATACGCTAGAGAATAAATAAAGCTCTCTCTGTCAAATAAAAATTACTTTACTTAAACGACTGATTTTAGCGACAGCAGAAATACGAGGAGTGTTTTTTAAGTAAGTACCGTTTTGAAATTTAAAAAAAGACGTGCAAAGATATCTCAATAATTTTATTTTTACATGAAAGCCTGTACCTTAACCTACGCACTGACGCCATTACAGTCTGCTTCTTCCTTGTTTACGTTGTGTACTGAGTGTTTAAGATGCCTCCGATAATCGTGAGACCCGCCGACTGTGAAGTACGGGCTGTTATAAGATTTCGTAGTGCTAAAGGCCTAAAACCGATCGATATTCATCGTGAGATCTGTGCAGTTTACGGAGAAAACATTATGAGTGATGGAATGGTAAGAAAGTGGGTGAGAGCATTTAAAGATGGCCGCATAAATGTGCACGATGAACAACGGAGTGGGCGTCCTTCGGTCGTTAATGAAAGTTTGGTGCAGGAAGTGGACAATAAGGTGCG